>NW_024419742.1:15586-27349 GCF_014898765.1 Herpailurus yagouaroundi
GACAGAGACAGAGATGGAGACAGAGACAGAGATGGAGACAGAGACAGAGACGGAGATGAAAATAAAGAGATAGAGACACAGATGTAGGCACAGGTATATCTTGTGCAGAGACAAACTGTTAAAAGTGCCTCGAGGCAGATTTTTCTAATTAATTATCTCAAATATTTTTTGAGATATTTTTTGCTAAGGAATGGAGACAGAAGTGAGATTAAAGGAAATGCTGATAATTACTACTGATAATTACTCAGAGCTGCACGCTAAGCATTTGGATTTCTAATCTCATAACCTCACACCATCCCTGGGGTGGGTGCTGGCATCTCTGCTCCGCAGAAGGTTCTGGAGAAGCTCCAGCTCACCTCCTCCTCTAACTGCACCCCCTTGGGTTACCAGGGTCTATGCAAATGCAGGCTTTTGTGGTTGTTGTTTTAGTACATTTCTCATGACTGTCAGTCTGTCTCTGTGCTCTGGAATTTAAAGTTTGGTTTACCGGATTCAAACAATACTATTTTCATTAGTTCTTTGACAATTATTTTTGCAGACTAGTTTATCTTTTTTAGGCTCAGGAAGCTTCATGGATTATGTTTGTAAAAACCCTGTATCTTGCCTACACAACTCTATGTAGTTACTACTTTCTAAACAGGACCTCCCTTAGCACAGAAGTCTCCTTTTACTAATTAAAACACTGCACGACCTGGACAGAAAATTAGAAAAAGGCACTTTTTCCAGGCTGACACAGACCTGCTCACGGCATAGAGGGTGGTGGGCATGGGATGGATTGTGGTCCCCACTGGTGCCCCCTCCCCCCTCACGCAGGCACGTTGAGCAGGGCGCAGTGGTTAGAGCAAACCCAGGCTACATCTCTGGTGCGTGGCAGGGGACGGGAGCGTCGCCATTGCTGAACTCACACGTGTCATCTCTTCCTCCTTCTGATGCTGGAGGAGGCACTAAGCTTACCAACTGAAGACAGTTTCCTCTGGTTTAGAACAGCCCCTTTCAGGCTAGTTCTGTCTCCTTTGTCCCCTTCCTCATCCTTCTGTCTCTCTGCCTCCTGCTGCCATCAGTGCACCCGGGAGGAGAGTTAGTTCTCACAGTCTCCCTGCCGCCCTCTTTCAGCCCTTGGCCCCGCTCTCTGGATTCAGACTCTCCCTCTGAACTGTCCTGTGCAGTTGCCAGCCCCGAACCCACCCCTACTGACTCACAGCACGCCTTGGGATGCAAAGCTCCCACCTCAGCTTCTCATCCAGATCCCGGCAGCTGCCTCCTGTGGTCCCCTCGGCGCCCTGACCCTCTCACAGATGCTAAGAAGCATCTGGGTCACCAGCCCGTGCTGCCCGTGGGGACAGTCAGGGCTGGTTTGGGCTGGTCTGTGCTGATGTCTCCACTGTTGGTGGTGTTCCTCTAGGGCCGTGTTCCAGAGCTTGACATCAGGCAGATATTCTCAGGTTCTCCACCCCCCCCCACCCCGTGTTTTGGGTATCTGTTGAAGAAGTTTCTATCCTTTGTGGGGCAAGGCTCTCAGAGACAAGGGAACCAGAAAGTACCTTCACTTTCTCTCTCCCCAACATCTCACACCACATGCCAACCCCTAGCCTTTCGTCTTGGGGTGCGTGTAAACTTTGTGGACACCACACCCCCACTTATCTGCATCTAGCACCAGTAGTGAATTTCTGTGTTCCTAATTTACTAGGCTTGCATACCAATGTATCAAATAAGAGATTGGGAAATTTAGAAAATCCCTTTTTTCCCAATTAAATTTGACTTTCAAGCTCACTATCTCATGATTAACTTTTTTTTTTTTTTTAACGTTTATTTATTTTTGAGACAGAGAGAGACAGAGCATGAACGGGGGAGGGTCAGAGAGAGGGAGACACAGAATCTGAAACAGGCTCCAGGCTCTGAGCTGTCAGCACAGAGCCCGACGAGATCATGACCCGGGCCGAAGTCGGACGTTTAACCGACTGAGCCACCCAGGCGCCCCAACTCATGATTAACTTTTAAAATGAGCTTATTCTAGGCACAGCCAGTGCCTGCTTTTGTGGATGGTATCTGTCAATGTTTGGTGTAACCTGAGAAGGGCTCCCAGTGACATGATGTATATGGGAAGATAAAACTCTGCCAGCTACAGATTTCCAAAGCATCATCCTCTTTGCACATTGTGAGTGTTTATTTAAGTCTGGTTATGGGATTTTGAGTGCTCTCCGTGTATTTTCCTTGACACTTTCTGCTAAAACTAGCTCACTAAACAGAGAAGATATGTGATTTTTGTTAGCCTTTTCCCTTCCACTAGCAGGAAGGGTCCTGGGGCAGAATGCCCACAAAGGAACTCATTCAGATGCGTGCCCACTGTGACCCTTAGCCATGGCTTCATGAGTGGCCCTCATAGTGTCCTGACCAGGCTCCACTGGGTAGGGCAGCAGGTCTGAGACAACCCAAAGCTGCTCACAAATGCTGACGTACATTCTTGTAAAGTTAACAAACATTAAGCAAATTCAAAGTGGCCCCCTATTCCCCAGCTTATTTTACTTATTTGGTGGAAAACATAACCCACTTAAGTGACCATCTGCTTGATTTCTTCCTTTTGCTCCTCCAGATGGACTGTCCATCTTTCGTTACCTCATTCTGGGCATTAAGAGGTGGACCCTCATGGACCGCATGGATGGGTTTCCTTATTCTCTGGTTGCTATTTGGAAGCAGTCAGTGGAAGCATCATGAGGAGGCTGGGAGTTGGGAGCAGAGTGAGCTCAGGGTTCCCTCCTGACGGGTGGCCTTGGGTTGGCTGTATCCTCCCCTGGGGCCAACATATAGGGCCCTCTACCCCAGAGACAGAATTTGTGCTCGGGACCCAAGAGGTGTAGGTGGGAGTGGCCATTCCTTTTTATACCAATTAACCCACTGGAAGAATCTGTTTCTTTTCTCCCAGGGCCCTGGATCCACAGGTTTGGAAGTCTAGTGCCCAAGGAATGGAAATTGTTGTCAAATGATGAGGTCATTATTCCTTTGAACTTCAACTCTCACTGGCCGACATTCAGTGGAAATCACAACAAAGATGTCCATTAGTGTAGTCCGTGGGCGTTAGCCTCCTAGAGCACAGAGCAGGGTAAAGAAATGAGGAAAATCAGTGCTAAGGGGAATACAGAAGGCATTCAACGAAGTCCACCCTTTATGCCCCTCAGCACCCACTCCTGTCCTTTGACCGGGAGAGATATCAGATATCAGTGCCCCCAAAGACAGGGATACACAAAGTCTTAGGTGAAAGTCTATCTTCTCAGTCTCCTGGTGAAGATCACGAGAAGCCAATTTCTAGCAACCTTACGCAGAAGGAGGCAGATCATGTTTTCAGGCAGTAAAGGTGTCAGACCACATTTGCTGAATGAAATCACAGCTGTGTGCATCACTGTGTGTAATACGCTTCAGAGGATTTCATTCCAGCATCTGCATTTGGGTAAAAGAGACATAAAGCAAGTCCTGAGTATTTGTGCCACTCTCTGTAACACTTGGTGTCTGTCCTCCACAGGGGAAAAGCCACACTCAGCCCAAGAAGCTGCTTTGAGCTCTCCAAGCATGAATGTTTCCTCTAACTTGGCTGATGGAGTCCGTGGGAATTGGGAGCAAAAAAAGGTTCTGTTTTGTAAAAGAAGCAAAGGTTGTGTGAGAGGAAGGGAGAAAAGTGATCAAGACAGAACCGGTTCCAGGTCTTTCTAACCATCAGATTGTCTAACCATCACCTGTTGTCTGTAAGTGTTCAATATTACGCAGTGATTTTTAACATTCTAAGATGCGTGAGTTCTTTTTAAACTACATTTTAAAACAAAATTCAAAAGCAATACAAGATTTCTATGAGACAGTTAGGGCTGAGCCCGTTCTCGGGGCTGAACATGAAGAAGACCCGATACAAAACAGTTAACGTGGATTTCCAGGTGTGCCTGGAAATTTTTAGAATTGAGATTCTACCAGGTGGCTCTGAGGTAATGGACATCAAAGTTCCCACAATACTAGGATGTGTGGGCAACTGGTAACGGATACCGTAACTTTGAAAATCGTGATTCTGAACATATTCTTAGACTTTATTCAGCATTAATTTGATAACATAATGTTGGTCCCATTATTTAAGGTCACTGTGACTTGCCCTCCTTGTGGCAGTACCAGGATATAGCTGAACTTGGTTCTAGCCCGGCGGGACAGGATGGCCGAGCTGCCAGCGCGTGCCACGATCAAGGTTGGCTGCTCCAGTCTGACCTCCACAAGGCTGCTTGGAGGAAGCTCCTGAGGCTCCAGGCCACCCCCCCACACTGGGTACAGGGGAGGGGGTCCAGACTTACCGGGAAACAGGAGGGCGCACAGGATTGCAAGGAGACCCGGCTTGGCTCCAAGTCCTGGCAGGTGGACAGAAGCCCAGGGTGACATAGTGGCTGCACCTGCTGGGAGGAGACCACCTGGGTGAGTGGCAGAGGTCAGGAGAGGGTCTGAGCTGCTGCTTCCAGGTGGTGCCAGCAGATACTGGTGAGAGAAAGGAGAGAGAGTGGGAGGGAGGGGGAAGAGAGCAGGGGCGGTGCAGACCAGGGGGCGGGACCAGGTCCTGCGGTTCCAGGGTCAGATCCTCAGAAATGGTAAAGGCGGGGCCTTGTGAAGGGTCAGCTGAGGAACGCATCTGAAATGAAATTTAAAGAAATAAAGGGAGCATTGACTTCCTACTGAAATCAAGGCTCCATTTCAGCTATGCCAAGTATACCAGGGCCCCCTGGATACATTTATGGTAATTAGTTATGCTAATTATAGGCTGACAGCCTGGAGGGAGAGGGCAGTGGGGATGGCCAGAAAGGGCACTTGGCTGGGCCGGAGGCTTGGGTCCTTCAGCACCCATGACCAGACCCAGCTCCTGAGCAACTCCTCTTGGTAAAAACTGAAAGGCAGACATACTCAACTATAATCAAGATTCAAGTCTCAAGTGTCCCCAGATGCAGGCTGTAATGTTGTGCTGAGTTGGTGAAGAGTTGAGTAGAATACTCTGCTAAAAGAATATTTCAGGGCCATCATTCAGACCCTCAAGCAGGTGTCTGGGCAGCTGTGCTAAAAATGTTAAGTGGAAAAGAGAGTGACAGTGGGGGAGACACATACACAGCAAAATGGCAGGTGATAAAAGTCTCCATATTAGGTAAGCAATGTAGGTGGGGAGAAATCAGGTGAACTCTTTTCTTCCTACTTTCTCTATTTTTTACATGGTCACCAATAAGGAAATCTTACTTTGGGGGAGAAAATCCACAACCATCTATTGATTTATGAAAATAAATTTTATTTCACATGGTCCGCATTTAAAACTCTGTTTCTATCAATTATGGTTATCAGTGTTATTCAAATACTGCTCAGATTAAAGGTTCAAAACTGTTGGCCAGGACTCTTTAATAAAGCCTGTCCCAAATCTCCAGACAAGGACTCCCCTGAATGTGTCAAATGACAAAAGTAAAACAATTTATCTTGTAGAGTGTGATGTCTTTTATTCAAAGGAATAATCCATGGATTGGGGCTTTCAGTGCCTCACACACAGCAGAGCACGCTTCCCCAGGGATTATGGGCAAGAAGGAGTTTTATGAGCCTTAGATTTTCGATTCTTGGTGTTTGGGCACTGGCTGGCTGGGATAAATGGTGTTTCTGGTCAAGGGAAGCATTTACTGGGATGGGAAAGGTACCTAAGTCTCGGTTTGACTACATGGCACCCTGTGCTGGAGGGGCTCCATCTTGGGCTCAAAAATGTATGTCAACAAGTGACAATGGCTTTCCTTTCCTCTACCTCTCTTCTTGCTGTGGTGCATCTGTGCTCTTCTGTAAGTGGCACTAAAGGATCACATTTCTCCAACAGTGACACATGTTTAAAAAATAATAGAGGGAAACTCTTGAGCAGGGCAGAAAGAGTAGTCAAAGCTTTCACCCAACCCTCATGAGGAGAGTGGAGGGTTCTGATCAGGACCCCGCTGTCGCCAGGAAGAGAGAAACTGGGCAGCACTTGAGGGAGCAGGACGTCCTGTCCCCCCAGGCCATCCCGCTGCTGCATGGTGCTCTAATGGCCCCAGACCTCAGCCCCAGGGGAGAGGCGGCTGGGTCACAGCAGGTGTGGACTCAGGCAGACCCTGTGCAGAGGGCCAGGTGCTGAAGCTTGGGCCTGCTCGGTTAACCTCCGAGAGGCTGGCATGCTCGTCTCACCTGGGGCAGCTCCCCTCCGCCCAGCAGAGAGTCTGAGATCTCGTCCAGTGTGACCACTTCCCTTGGTCACGTGGAATAAATGGATGCAGACATGATGTCAACTTTCGGTGAATGGGACAAGCCCGAAAGCCCAAAAGAGGAAAGACATTGATATATTTTGATGAGTGGACTGTCCATAAAATATTTTCTTCAATCTTCCACTTATACTTTTATAACACTGTGTGTTGAATACAATTTTTTAAAAAAAATCATGTCTTTTCTTAGATGAGTAACCTCTTTTTATTTTTCTTAATGTTTTTATTTATTTTTGAGACAGAGAGAGACAGAGCATGCACAGGCGAGGGGCAGACAGAGAGGGAGACACAGAATCTGAAGCAGGCTCCAGGCTCTGAGCCGTCAGCACAGAGCCTGACACGGGGCTCAAACTCACGGACTGTGAGATCATGACCTGAGCTGAAGTCGGACGCTTAACCGACTGAGCCACCCAGGTGCCCCAAGATGAGTAACTTCTCTTTAAAAACCAAGCCCTGAGCAGCGTGCTAGAGAGTCCTACTTTGCTATGAAAGCCCAGAAGCTTAGACACTTAACGATGAATAGTGTAGGGGCCCAAGGCAAGCTTCCCCTGACGGCATAAATATTATTTTGCCATAAAGATGATTTTGAATTAAAGGTAATAAAACCCACCAGATGCAGGAAAATCTCTGTGCCTCGCCCTCAACTACAGCAAATTACACTGGAAAGGGGAGCCTGTGCCAGCAAGAGAGCTATTAACAGAGACTCCCCTTTACCTAAGGAACTTACCTGCATGATTGGGCAAGCTTTTTCTTCCAAACAGCTCCTCTCACCTTCCCGCTCCTGGCCCCTTTGTGTCCTCTGCTCTCCTTAGCTCCCCTAAGCTTCTTGTTGTCTCATTGTCTTTGGAATTTCCCTATGCTTATGCCTACTAAATTTGATTTTCTCCTATCAATCTGTCTCATCACTTTGATTCCAAGTCCAGCTAGAAGGACCAACAGGCAGAGGAAGGTCTTCCTTCCTGGCCAAAGAAAGCATTCGTTCCTGAGGTTTCATTGCTCCTCGTCATTAAAGATGAGAAAATAGCTCCCCGGTGCAGGTGGCCCATTCAATATCACAGGACCATGAGCAGCTGAGGCAGGATTCAGACACCCCCTCCCTCCTCTCTATGGTGGGCACTTCTCATTGAGTGGACCTGTCATTTGTCATATCAAAACCAATAACTGCATCAGAGCACCCACTACGTGTGAGGCACGGGACCAGGCCCCTTAGAAACGTTAACCTCAGTTTCGGCATCCTTGGAAATAATACAGTTCTATGCGGCACACATTAGTGTTCTCAGTCTACAAATCATGGCCGTCAGGCTCCTTGGACGTTCCTCACATTGGACTCCTTTAAATAGCTGAGCAAACGTGCTAATCATTGACCGACCTTATTAGAAAAACATTAGGATCAGTTAGGTTGGTCTGCATTTGACTCTCTCTCCTCCAAGGTAAATGGATGTGTGTGTGTGTGTGTGTGTGTGTGTGTAGCACATTAATTTGAGAGAAAATTTTATGGCTCCTCAAGTGAAAAAGTAGCCTCGCATAGATTCATCAGATTTAATGGAAAAAAAAAGTGCAAAGTGCTACGCAATATTTGGACATAAACCACATAGTTATTTTTAAGCTACATAATTATTTGTTGTTTATCTGAAATTCAGGCAAATGCGAGCAAATCCACAATGAGCCATCATCTCCCACCGGTAATAATGACAATTAGCAAAAAAAGAGTACAATAACAGGTGTCATCACCGAAGCCAGGAAGGGAGGAAGGGCAGGGACTCTGGCTGACCATCCTCTGCTCAGAGACCACGTGCAGGGGACACCAGACTGTCACAGGTGCAGCTCCGAGAGCAGACCGTCCCAGGCAAGAACACGTGTCTGCAGTCCCGGAAAATCCCTGCTGGGCCAGATGGGGCATGGTTTCAAAATCAAGAATGTATGCATCTGCCAGCACACAAGAGCAGAAAGAGAATTCTGAAAACAAAATGCAACAAGAGAAATTCCTCCACCAGAATGTTCAAGAAAAACGATGGAGCTACAGCCCTGAAACGAACATAGTATTAGTACTAGATTTTATTCGGTCAGCAAAACTTACCTTAAGAGGGGCTGAGGGAGCGAAAGAGAGAGAGAGCATTTCTTTTAAGCTCTAAAGAGTAGGGGTCATGGGGAAATTTTCAGGAAGATTGCAGAACTCTGGAATAACTCTCACGTGCCAGTAAGCAAAGAGCGTGAGCTGTTCTTGAAGCACAATCATTCAGTTAACAGTACTGGACCTCAGAACCTGAAGAAATTTCCTCTAGCACTTGTGAATTAACAGTTGATTGCCTTCTGTGAGAGACTGTTTTAAAAGATCATAACAGAAATCACTGCCTGTTAAATAATAACAAATACACTTTATTGAACATCAAACATTGTACATATTGATTCTGTCGTTGCAAGTGAAACGTAGGTGTTATTCATCCCATGCTACAGATGAAACAGAGGATCAGGGAAGTTAAGTAACTTCCTGGAGATTGCCTGGCTAAGAGAGAGCACTTCAGTTCTGCCAGGCTCTCAAAGCCTGTGCCCTAAGTAACCTAAGTAACCCACTCGGATGTTTGTATTTCAGGGATTCATTTCTGTCCTCATTTTGCTGTTGCTGTGAATGCAAAGGGTCATCTTGTCATACTTCGCATTCCTTTTCTATAATGTGCTTCCTGAGGTTACACACTACAGTAGTTCGTGTTATTTATGTTGCCTTCTAGCACTTCCTGCTGGCCATTGCAGGTATGTCCTACACCTTATGCTCATTGGAGCCCAGGTAAGTGAAGTCTACTACAGCAAATAACTCAGATTAGTGAGTGGAAGAGCCCAGAAAACCTAGGCAGGAAACCTGCTTTTCAATTGTGTACTCAGGTGTGCTTGGGAGTTTTAGGTCAGCATCTCCTCTTTGCAAGGTCCCTGTTTCCCCAGTCTTGAATGAGAGGATTGACTGGTATATTTGGGGTCTTATGTAGCTGTGAAAACTACAGAGAATTGCTCGCGAATAATGCCTGTTTACATCTATATAAATGGAATCGCATTCTTGTCAATCCATCTGTCCATCTGTCCATCCACTAGACTCACTGCTCCTCTGTGCTGCTCCTTCTGCCGCTGGTTGCAGCCACTGCATGAATCCCTCCACCGCCAGTGACAGTCACTCGTCCTGCTGCACATACTGGCTGTCATCAGCGAGGCTGGCACCCACACCTCAGGGTCTCTGCATGCTGAGAGTCGCGTTTCCCTGGGAACGTCATCCCGGGATTGCGGCTGCCAGGAAATACACATACACCTTGTCTCTAAATACTGTGCTTATTATCTGACATCATAGTTTTTACCAACCTGATGGCCACCAAACAGGATCACATCGTTTCAGCAGGTTATTGCCCTGGGCCGCTGATGAGGAAGCTGAGGGTCTCTGTTTATACCTGGCACCCACTAAAGTCTGTCCCTCGGACACTTGGCCGTCCGTGCCCTTTGGGCGCAGCAGAAAGGAGGCCGGTGGCAGAGGCTACAGCACCCAGAGGATCCAGGCTGCCCACGGCCGGGCCCACTTTTCCTGGCCGTGTGACCGGACCCGGTTCTCAATGCGCTGAATCTTAGCTTCCTCGTTTGCAAAAAGGGAAATCAGCAAATACTTTATTGGCTTATAAACTTTAAGTAATTTTTTGGTTTTAATTTTACATTTATTCATTTATTTTGAGACAGAGCCAGAGAGCAAGCGGGGGCAGGACAGAGAGAGAGGGAGAGAGAGAATCCCAAACAGGCTTCAAGCAGAGCCTGATACGGAGCTTAATCTCCTGAATCGTGACCTGAGCCAAAATCAAGGGTTGGTTGCTTAACCAACTGAGCCCCTCAGGCGCCCCTAAAATTTAAATAGTTTAATACAGGTAGAACACTTAGGAAAGTGTCAGGCAAATAAAGATGTTAGTTATAATTATATTTCCTATTAACAGTAATATATTATTCTTATAAAAACAAATATACATGAAGCAAATATTACTATAATATGTTACTACAACTATGTCATCCATACGAATAAAGATAAAATGTTATATATGTTAAATTATTAAAATTAATTAAGATTTTAGGAATCTTTATTAATTACTTGTTGATTTGAATGAATTTATCTCTTAGATATTTATCTTTTACGAGTTTTAACTTTCACAACTATTCTCAGCTAATCTATCAATGGTCTAAACTTTGTCTAAAGCACTTTCATTAATAGAGATTCTCAATTTTGTAGCCAGATTTTTTTTTTTACCACATACGTTGCATATTTGGAGTCCTGCTTAAGAAAACTTATCTTTCTGGGGTGCCTGGGTGGCTCAGTCGGTTAAGTGTCTGACTTCAGCTCAGGTCATGATCTCATGGTTCGTGGGTTCAAGCCCCACATCGGGCTCTGTGCTAACAGCTCAGAGCCTGCTTTGGATTCTGTGTGTGTGTGTGTCTCTCTCTCTGCCCCTCCCATACTCACACTCTGTCTCTGAAAAGTGAATAAATTTTTTAAAAATTAAAAAAAAACAACTTGTCTTCTCCAATATTATAAAAAGCCCTGTACCATTTCTTGTTATATTCAGTTTGAGATTTTCACCCACGCTGATCCTGGCATTAGTGTTTCTAGACTTCTGTGAACTCGTCAATCACTCGGCGTCTCCTGGCATTTCCGTAGAAGATCCCTGCACCATATTCAGAAATAAGTTGGTAGAGACGTTTTCAGTTACTGGGAAAATGACAAACTAAGTTGTACTGTTTCTACACTGAATACAATAAGAAAACTGAATGGGCACTGGTGGAGAAAAGTCATGATGTTCACTCCTGATGAGCTGATGTTGAGTACTGACTTATGTAGGGAAAAAAGTTAATAAAATGAAACATACTGAGAATTCTCTTGTATAGACATTAGACCAATGACTGGACTTTTCTGTTCTATATGATCTATTAATTTTGTATACCTATAACTATAAACATGTCAGTAAGAAAAGTAACGAGATGCAGCTCGTGTAAGAAGACATTGCTGATTTTGAAGGTTGTCAGATGTTTGATGATACACCGACGTTAGTACTACATTGCATTTAATGTCAGACTGTAAATTTCATTAGTGTCAGAATTAAAATGCCTCCTCCTCCAGGGAGCTCACCTGGCTGGGGTGTGTGTGTGTGTGTGTGTGTGTGTGGCAGTTTGCTAACAATGCTGACCCTGCACTGGGTTAATACTTCCTGAGCTTGACACCCATGTCCCCTGACCTCCATTCTGTCAGTCAAGGCTACTGTGGGCATCACACTGGTCAGCTGTCACATTGCTAGGATCCTAGTTGGGGGAAGGAAGGACAAGGCCCAGGTCCCCTGGGATTCTCTCTGGGCTCCCCAACCACCAGGGGGAGCCCTGGCTCTGTATGCCAGGGGTCCCTCCTGTGGGGAGAGGTCTTTGCAGGTTGGACCTTGTGGGGGACAAACCTGAGTGTCCCAGCACACCAGCCTGCTAGACCGAGGGA
>NW_024419743.1:0-1858 GCF_014898765.1 Herpailurus yagouaroundi
CTCTTATGTGGATCCTGAGAAACTTAACAGGAACCCATGGGGGAGGGAAAAAAAAAAAAAAAAGAGGTTAGAGTGGGAGAGAGCCAAAGCATAAGAGACTGTTGAGAACTGAGAACAAACTAAGGGTTGATGGGGGGTGGGAGGGAGGAGAGGGTGGGTGATGGGTATTGAGGGGGGCACCTTTTGGGATGAGCACTGGGTGTTGTATGGAAACCAATTTGACAATAAATTTCATATATAAATAAAAAAAATAAATAAAAATAAAAAATAGTTCATGAACTTCTCTATTAAGTATTCTGTGGTGGCTACAGAGTAGTAGATTGTTAGAGACGAGGATAAAAGACCTTGACAGTTGATGAGTTTTGTCATAGAAGATTGTTAAGACTCTGATAACAAGATTTACATTTTTAGAAATGTATTGAGGAAGCACCTGGCTGGCTCAGTTGGAATGGGGGGTGAGTTCGAGGCCCAGGTTGGGTATAGAGGTTACTAAAAATAAATAAACTTAGGGAAAAAAAAAGATACAATTTTAGTATAGTGAAGGATGGTTTAGAGTGGGGAGGCATTTGGGCAGGGAGATGTGACCATGAATTTATGAAATTTTGTGACTTTTTTTTTAGAGGGGAATGGAATAAATATTTTCAACACATAAAACAATGTGGCTAATATCACAAGGGCTCTTATAAATCAAGAAGATGATAATCCTATGGAAAACAGTTCACAATGAAAGAAATTTTTTTTTTCAACATTTATTTTTGGGACAGAGAGAGACAGAGCATGAACGGGGGAGGAGCAGAGAGAGAGGGAGACACAGAATTGGGAACAGGCTCCAGGCTCTGAGCCATCAGCCCAGAGCCCGATGCAGGGCTCGAACTCACGGACCGCGAGATCGTGACCTGGCTGAAGTCGGACGCTTAACCGACTGCGCCACCCAGGCGCCCCAATGAAAGAAATTTTAATGCTAATAAATAATAGCTATCATCATGCCTAGTTACATAAATGTAAATCAAAATTTGATGCCCTAGTTTTGAAAAGTTATGGTTTTTGTTTTTACATTTCGGATTGGTAAGGATTAAAGAATTTGGTAATATGTAATGTGAGTGAGAGTATACTACAGTAGAGAATGTAAACTGTTGCAACCTTTTTGTAATGCAATTTGGCAATTTCTACAAATGTATATATACTCTTTGCCTTTTCATGCAATAGTATCATTTTGAATATGTCATTGTACTGCCTTCTTGCCTCCATTGTTTCTAATAAGTCAGCTGTTAATCATATTGTTCCCTATTTGCTACTTTTTAAGATTTGCTGTGTCTTTAGCTTAAGGGAATTCAGCAACGAATTCCTGCGTCGGGCTCCTGATAACATAAAGCCTGTTTGGGATTCTCTCCCTATCTCTTTGTCCTTCCCCTCTCAAAATAAACTATAAAAAAAGGACAGCTTGAAGAATACTTAGAAGAGCATGTTAAATGCGATATCAGCTAGGGGTTTGGGGATTAGGAAGAGGGATTTTTATTGTTCACCTTATACAGTTGTATACTGTTGGTATATAATTCCATTTTCTTTCTTAGAAATAAATATTGTAGAATTTAAGATTATTTTAATTAAATGAGAGAATGTGTTTAAGTGTTTAATCTTAAATAATAAATGAAATATGCTTAATAATTTTTCTCTTAGTATGAAAGAAATAGAATCCTTCACAGTCATGATCATTTTTAAATTTCCAATTTGATAGGTTAAAAAAATAGTTTAATCTGAATTCATCTCATTTGGAACTTGAATTGAACCTGAAACTGGATTCTTTCTTGAAGACACATTCTCATATAAACCTCTCAAGTTGAAGCTAGCATTCCGCCTC
>NW_024419743.1:1958-7105 GCF_014898765.1 Herpailurus yagouaroundi
CCCCCCCCCCCCCCCCCCCCCCCGCCCCATGTGTGCCTCATGGTCAGGAAGTGAAGTTATTGTCCCCCTTAGCTTCAGATGTTATATTCAGATTGGTCTCTACTTCAGTTTAAAATCCATATAGACCTTGAGTCTTGTGTTACTCAGCTATGTTGTAGTTCTTTCTACTTTTATTTGCTTGACTTCTTGGTCGCACCCACTTAATTATTCATAGTATTCACAACTTACTCACTGTCTTTCTCCCAAAGTTTGCTGTCATCAGTGTGATTTCAGTGTCTCTACCTATAGTCTGTTATTCTATACCCTGACCCTGTGGTTCTCATAGTGTAATCCCCCCAACCAGCAGCATCAGCATCACCTAGGAACTTGCTAAAAATGCACATTCTCAGGCCCAGATCCAGACTTATCTCTGGGGATCAGAACCTCTGGGGATGGGGCCCCCCGCAATCTGAACAAGCTCTCCTAGTGTAGTTTGAGAACTTAAGCATACATCAGCATACTGCCATAGCCTCTCATTTTCCTGTTGTACTCATTTCCAGTAAAATCCCCTTTACTCCAGCACCAACTCCTAAGGCTACCAACCTAGGCCTACTCCACATCTACTCTAATTGACTTGGCAAAATCATCTTTTTCTGCCTCTTCTAAAATATTGCTCTTCGGGGGGTGTCTGGGTGGCGCATTCGGTTAAGCGTCCGACTTCAGCCAGGTCACGATCTCGCGGTCAGGGAGTTCGAGCCCCGCGTCAGGCTCTGGGCTGATAGCTCAGAGCCTGGAGCCTGTTTCCGATTCTGTGTCTCCCTCTCTCTCTCTGCCCCTCCCCCGTTCATGCTCTGTCTCTCTCTGTCCCAAAAATAAATAAACGTTGAAAAAAAAATTAAAAAAAAAAAATATTGCTCTTCAGGTTTCTGGGTTTCTTCATGCTTTATACACTCTCCTTGGTCATACATTGGAAATTCCCAGATTTATATGTCCAGGTCAGCTCTATCTTTTGAGGACACACATATTCCACTACCTATCAGGCATGTTCATATGTATATTCCTCAGGCTTTACCTTCTCCAACTCCCCTACCACCGCCACCGCCACCAAACTCATTCTTCTGGCTGCTTAGTATCAAAGAATGGTACCACTAGATGTAGAAGACTTGCCTAAATTAGAATCCTGATCATATCCCTGATTCATTTTTCTTCCACATTTCCTAGAATGTTCCTTACACCAAATTCATTCCTACATCGCAGTTAATCTTAAATCCATCAATTTCCCTCAGTTCCTACTGACATTGACCTGATACAGGCTATCATCTTCTCTTAGCTGGGAATCTGTGACTGGTTCCTCAGTGATTCTCTTATACTATATCATCGCTTTTCAATTCGTTATTTCCATTCTGTATTGCTTACCTGTGCAGCTTCATCTTTGCCTTGCCTTTTCTCACATTCTCTTTTCTAGTGGTGTGGAACTTGGCGTCTTGAAAGTACTGTGCATTTTATTTGCATTTGGTTTAGTTTGACTTTTAGTTTTTCTCTAATGTCTCTTGACTGATATGCAGTACTCTTTACTGTTTTGCTCTTTAGTTCTGTTAATCCGTTCATCCTCTTAGTCTCCAGGTCTCAGCTTACTGATTTGCATTTTGGTTTGGGCAGGTATCCTACATGTTCCTTAACTCCCCCATATTTTCCTTAATATACATTTTTGTAATTGCCTATGTTCATATCTATATTCTTTCTTAGACTATAAACTGTATGATTCCAGGTCCACTATTTGTGTTCACTAAATGCTTGTTTCCATTCAGGAGGTGATCTTAAATTAATAATTAAAACTAGTTACTTAGTAGATTCAATTTTTTATTCCACAGCAGTGTGTATATAATAGGCATGTATCTTTGAATCCGTAATTGGAGGTGTATTTTTCTCTCTTGCACTTATAAGCACGTGTCATCATTTTAGCCTTTAGTCGTGGATTTGTGATAGGATACCATCAAGGCTGTTTGGCTAAGTGGGTCTCTGTTATTCAATGGCCTCATATAGTTATACTTCCACAGTCAGGAGGATAACAGTATACTCTGAGAATTTTTCTTTGTCCCAGGATTTGTCCTTGATGTTTTCATGAGATTAATGTAAGTTACTTCTCTAAATTATTTACCACTTGAGACCAAATAAATACTCATCTGTTTCTATTCATCTTAGCACTTGTGGGGTTTTTTTGTTGTTGTTTTTTAATATAGTTGTTTAGGGCCTAAGTTTCTTTTCTGTGTGCAGTTTCTCTATTCATCTTGGGGTGGTAAAGGTAAACTTGTATCTATTAAGTCTTTAAATACCTTCAAGTAGGGGCACCTGGGTGGCTCAGTCAAGTAAGCATCCGACTCTTGATTTTGGCCCGGTTCAGACTCTAGGCAGCTGCTTGGGATTCGCGCGCGCGCTCTCTCTCTCTCTCTCTCTCTCCCCCCTTCCCCTACGCGCATGCACACTTTCTCTCAAAATAAATAAACTTAAAAAAAAAAAAAAAAACACCTTTAAGTAATACTATTTAGTCTCATCTTGAGTAATAATTAATAGTGCCAACACACATCTGGAATGTGATGTTCTAATTCAACATCCTAAGATATCACTAAAAAAATTTTATGATTTATTTTCATATATGGAGGTTTTAGAAACAGACAAGCAGAGGTGGTGACAGGAACTCATTGCTATTCACTTCTAGCAAAATTATGCCAAATGCTTTTACTTTAAGCTTTAACTGATGCATAAGATTTTTTTTTAAATGAATTTTAGGATCACGGTATAGATAATGCCTACCTCTATTGGCTAATTTCCCATCTGTCTGAAAAGGGCAGAAAATTTTCTTTTGGGAAATTAGTTGTTTTAAATTAGATAGTATAATTTAAATGCTGTTTTGCAATTATTTCCTGTTCCATCAACTGTAAGCACTAGATCTTAACTCCATATTACATAAGGTTAGGAAATTGATGCCTCTGCACTTTCACCTTTATCTCTTTCACCTCCTAATTTCTTTTAGACATGTAATTACTTTATATTGCCAACTTTATAGTTATTTTTTCTTTTCTGAGACAGATTCTTTCATATTTTGCCAACAAGTTTATTCAGAAAATAAACCAGTACTTTTCTAATATTACAGCTATGTAAATATTACTTAAAACCAAGTAGTTGAATGGATCCAGAAAGAAGTAAATGTAATCCTCTAAGTCATGCTTCTCCGGGAAGAATGATGTCTCCGGGAAGACATCAAAGTCAGATGGTTAATTTTTATATTCTAATAGTTTCTTAAAGGTCACAGATACAGTTGTGAACCTGTCTAGACCCTTAAGTGAAGTCATACAGTTTGAACTGCCTGAGGAAGGAGAAAAACTAAACAATGATATGTGGTAATCTTAGTACAATAAGTATCTCATCTTTTACAGAGGAAAAGTACAGTAGGGTGAGTTTGCTATATGTTGCTTTCTATTTTACTTTAGTAAGTTCTAAAGTATATTGACTAAAATATGTAAAGTACATTAACTTTAAAAGTATGTGTGTTTTATTAACTACCCAAACAAGATAGAGGTACCCAGAATGTTCATTCTTGTGCCCCTTACCAGACAGTATCTATCTCAGCCTTGTTCCCGGTCATGATTTTTGTGACCATCAGTTAGTTTTTCCTGTTCTTTTTTTTTTTTTTTTTTTATTTTTTTTTTCAACGTTTATTTATTTTTGGGACAGAGAGAGACAGAGCATGAACGGGGGAGGGGCAGAGAGAGAGGGAAACAGAATCGTTAACAGGCTCCAGGCTCTGAGCCATCAGCCCAGAGCCTGACGCGGGGCTCGAACTCCCAGACCGCGAGATCGTGACCTGGCTGAAGTCGGACGCTTAACCGACTGCGCCACCCAGGTGCCCCAGTTTTTCCTGTTCTTGAGCCTCTTTAAAAAAATTTTTTTTAATGTTTAATTTATTTTTGAAAGAGAGAGAGAGAGAGACAGAGTGTGAGTGGGGGAGGGGTAGGGGAGAGAGGCAGAGAGAGAGGGAGACACGGAATCTGAAGCAGGCTCCAGGCTCTGAGTTGTCAGCACAGAGCCTGACGAGGGGCTCCAGCGCACAAGCCATGAGATCGTGACCTGTGCCAAAGTTGGATGTTTAACCGACTGAGCCACCTAGGTGCCCCTTGAGCCTCTTTTAAATGGGATCATGTAGCATGTATTGTTCTTGTGAGTGTGTATCTGTTTCATTTAACAATGTCTTTCAGCTATGTATTCAACATATCTATATATTTTTAGGTTTGTTTTTTTTTGTTATTACTAAAGATAGATAGTAATTTCATTCTTAGGATGATGATAGACATTTGGAGTTTTTTGGTTTGTTTGCTTGGTTTTGACTGTTGTGAAAAGGTTACAAAGAATATTCTTACATGTGTGTTTTGGTGAACATGCACTGATTTTTTAAATTAATTTATTTATTTTGAGAGAGATAGACAGTGTGAGCAGGAGAGGGGCAGAGAGGAAGGGAGAGAGACCGAATCCCAAGCAGGCTCTGTGCCATCAGCATGGAGCCCAGTGTGGGGCTTGAACTCACAAAATTGTGAGATCATGACCTGAGCTGAAACCCAGAGTTGGATGCTCAACAGACTGAGCCACCTAGGTGCACCTGCACTGATTTCTCTTGAGTATATACTCAGGAGTAAGGTTTTAACTTTAATATGTAACTTCCAGGTAGTTTTCCAAAGTATTTGTATATCTTTTTTTTTTTTTTTAATAAAGTGCCCATTCAAGTAACCTCAAATTTTGTTACTTTGTTTGTTCCTTTGTAAGAATTCTTTAAATATTCTGATATGGGTCTGTTGTTAGATATATATGTATTACACCTACTTTCCCTTATGTGTAGCTTCTCTTTTCTCTCAATGATTTTTTTTTATTTATATATGAAATTTATTGTCAAATTGGTTTCCATACAACACCCAGTGCTCATCCCAAAAGGTGCCCTCCTCAATACCCATCACCCACCCTCTCCTCCCTCCCACCCCCCATCAACCCTCAGTTTGCTCTCAGTTCTCAACAGTCTCTTATGCTTTGGCTCTCTCCCACTCTAACCTCTTTTTTTTTTTTTTTTTTTCCTTCCCCTCCCCCATGGGTTCCTGTTAAGTTTCTCAGGATCCACATAAGAG
>NW_024419744.1:0-1012 GCF_014898765.1 Herpailurus yagouaroundi
TTAAAGGGCTGGTGACCTTACTATATATTTTTGGTTTTTATTTCACAATGGGTCCTGTAATTTCCCAGGATGATGATAGAAGCTTCAGGAGGGCACCTTCTTAGAGATAGCAATGTAGATCAAGACACTCTTGACTTACCTGCTGGGTCAGCAGAGACTCTCCCTGCAGGCTTCTGGGTCACTTCCTCTCTGTCCTCTATGCAGCCAGAGAAGATGCTGCTGGTCTGTATGTGACGTGCTGCTCTGCCCCAGCCTCTTGGCGGAGGTATGGGAGGCTCTTGGGTTGGAATGTGAACACTGATGGAGAATGGCCGACTTAATATGTAATAAGGCGTTCAGATGCTGTGGCATGCTCAGGCTCAAATGATCTAAGGTTACTCCTCACTTCTGCTTATCAAAGTTTCACAGTGAAAGAGATTTTTTTAACTTTTCTATCTGATGGAATATTAGCGTATTCTCTCAACTACTACAACTAGGCATCGTGGGTGTCCTCAGAGCGTTGGACCAGCCTCAGAGCGACACTTGCAGAGCTACGTATGTGACGGGCAGCCCTGGCCCCTCTTTCACAAGATGGCAGATGGACACGGCGAAAGTGTTTTCATGGCCTCTACTGTCCCATTGCTATTTGAGAGTGAACTCCCGGGGACTCCCCCGGCTGCTTGCGGGTGGAGAGAACCCCCCTCAGAAGTGCCCCAGGAGCCCTCAGTGGTTGCTGCTGTGGTTTAGAATGTGTGTGGCTGTATTTGTGCCCTCATGTGCTATTTTAAGACTAACCGCATGCTGCATTTGCACGCTGCCGCTTGTGTTGCTTGGAGCAGGCATAGTATCCGCACCACAGAGGCTGGATTCAGCCAGTCATGTCTTAATCCTGCCGATGCCTCCTGTTGGTGAGTAGAGGGCACCGTCCATGCAGGCCACAGTCGGACACCCTGTGTCCTGTCTGCGCAATGTCCATGTGAGCCAGGACAGCCGCAGCAGGCTCACTTAGGGACTTTCAGAAATACACAGACAC
>NW_024419745.1:0-2144 GCF_014898765.1 Herpailurus yagouaroundi
AAGCTTTCTATTTCCTCCTGATTGAGTTTTGGAAGAGTGTGGGTGTTCAGGAATTTGTCCATTTCTTCCAGGTTGTCCAATATTTCTTCCAGGTTGGCATATAATTTTTCACAGTATTCCCTGATAATTGTTTGCATCTCTGAGGGATTGGTTGTAATAATCCCATTTTCATTCATGATTTTATCTATTTGGGTCATCTCCCGTTTCTTTTTGAGAAGCCTGGCTAGAGGTTTGTCAATTTTGTTTATTTTTTCAAAAAACCAACTCTTGGTTTCGTTGATCTGCTCTACAGTTTTTTTAGATTCTATATTGTTTATTTCTGCTCTGATCTTTATGATTTCTCTTCTTCTGCTGGGTTTAGGCTGCCTTTGCTGTTCTGCTTCTATTTCCTTTAGGTGTGCTGTTAGATTTTGTATTTGGGATTTTTCTTGTTTCTTGAGATAGGCCTGGATTGCAATGTATTTTCCTCTCAGGACTGCCTTCGCTGCGTCCCAAAGCGTTTGGATTGTTGTATTTTCATTTTCGTTTGTTTCCATATATTTTTTAATTTCTTCTCAAATTGCCTGGTTGACCCACTCATTCGTTAGTAGGGTGTTCTTTAACCTCCATGCTTTTGGGGGTTTTCCAGACTTTTTTCTGTGGTTGATTTCAAGCTTCATAGCATTGTGGTCTGAAAGTATGCATGGTATGATTTCAATTCTTGTAAACTTATGAAGGGCTGTTTTGTGACCCAGTATATGATCTATCTTGGAGAATGTTCCATGTGCACTCGAGAAGAAAGTATATTCTGTTGCTTTGGGATGCAGAGTTCTAAATATATCTGTCAAGTCCATCTGATCCAATGTCTCATTCAGGGCCCTTGTTTCTTTATTGACCGTGTGTCTAGATGATCTATCCATTTCTGTAAGTGGGGTGTTAAAGTCCCCTGCAATTACCACATTCTTCTCAATAAGGTTGCTTATGTTTATCAGTAATTGTTTTATATATTTGGGGGCTCCGGTATTCGGCGCATAGACATTTATAATTGTTAGCTCTTCCTGATGTATAGACCCTGTCACTATTATATAATGTCCTTCTTCATCTCTTGTTACAGCCTTTAATTTAAAGTCTAGTTTGTCTGATATAAGTATGGCTACTCCAGCTTCCTTTGGCTTCCAGTCGCATGATAAATAGTTCTCCATCCCCTCACTCTCAATCTAAAGGTGTCCTCAGGTCTAAAATGAGTCTCTTGTAGACAGCAAATAGATGGGTCTTGTTTTTTTATCCATTCTGATACCCTATGTCTTTTGGTTGGCGCATTTAATCCATTTACATCCAGTGTTATTATAGAAAGATATGGGTTTAGAGTCATTGTGATGTCTGTATGTTTATGCTTGTAGTGATGTCTCTGGTACTTTGTCTCACAGGATCCCCCTTAGGATCTCTTGCAGGGCTGGTTTAGTGGTGACAAATTCCTTCAGTTTTTGTTTGTTTGGGAAGACCTTTATATCTCCTTCTATTCTAAATGACAGACTTGCTGGATAAAGGATTCTCAGCTGCATATTTTTTCTGTCTAGCACACTGAAAATCTCGTGCCAATTCTTTCTGGCCTGCCAAGTTTCAAAAGAGAGATCAGTCACGAGTCTTATAGGTCTCCCTTTATATGTGAGGGCACGTTTACCCCTTGCTGCTTTCAGAATTTTCTCTTTATCCTTGTATTTTGCCAGTTTCACTATGATATGTCGTGCAGAAGATCGATTCAAGTTACGTCTGAAGGGAGTTCTCTGTGCCTCTTGGCTTTCAATGCCTTTTTCCTTCCCCAGTTCAGGGAAGTTCTCAGCTATTATTTCTTCAAGTACCCCTTCAGCACCTTTCCCTCTCTCTTCCTCCTCTGGGATACCAATGATGCGTATATTATTTCTTTTTAGTGTATCACTTAGTTCTCTAATTTTCCCCTCATACTCCTGGATTTTTTTATCTCTCTTTTTCTCAGCTTCCTCTTTTTCCATAACTTTATCTTCTAGTTCACCTATTCTCTCCTCTGCCTCTTCAATCGGAGCCGTGGTGGTTTCCATTTTGTTTTGCATTTCGTTTAAAGCGTTTTTCAGCTCCTCGTGACTGTTCCTTAGTCCCTTGATCTCTGTAGCAAGAGATTCTCTGCTGTC
>NW_024419746.1:0-8177 GCF_014898765.1 Herpailurus yagouaroundi
TAAGCCCTCCTATGGAAATCAAGAGATCTGTGAGTTCCATGGTTCTGAAAGTCCTCCTCCAGCCACAACCCCTATAGTCTCTTATGCTGCTCTGTGGATGCAGGAGGCCCTCCTTCTGAACCTGAAGACCCACTCATGTTTACTTGGTCTTGTAGTCTGTCATAATGGTCAAATAAGGGACAATCCTTTCATACCCAGAGGACGCCATGAAAATGTCACATATAATGAACCAAGGACATGAGTGGTTATGATGTGTACAGTGATTGCCTACCCTCTGACTAGAATTGACACCAAGGCATTGTGTCTACTTTATTCACTGAATTATCTTAGTGACTAGAAAAGTGCCTGCATTACTAGGTGATTAACATATATTGTTGATTGAATTAACCCAACCAGTACTTTTCAGATAACTGGGTGGGCCATGGGTGCCTCTGCCTGTCCCCCAGCAAGCCCTAGTCTGGCCATATAAAGGAAAAATACCAAGCCCAGCTAGATAGAATCTCAGAAGTCCTTTTCAAACAGGACAACTTCTGCTTTCCATGTGCTTTTCTAAATTCAGAAGTGCCACAGGCCTGTGAGGGTTGAGGTTGAGAGCTTCTTCACTGGAGAGAGAGAGAACTATTAAACCTAAAGATACTCAGCATGTCCAGCAGCCCTTTCTACAGAGCCAGGCACCAGATAAGCCCATGCCATGTTTTCTCCCATAATTTCCTACAGTTAACACTGTGAGGTTCATCCTCTTACCACCCCACTTCCAGAAGAGGAAAGTGAAGCTCATAGAGGTGCAGTAACATTCCCAAGATACACAAGTAGTAAATGGGAGGCTCACCCCTGTGCTGTGTATGAGGCAGGCACTCACTTTTTGAACTGCTGTCCCAGGACTAATTGGGCCATGGGGAACACCTGGTATATGCAGAAAATGGTTGTGATGTTTGAGGTGTTTCTATCCTGGAAAGGTGATTATAGCAGGGACTGTAAACAATTTTCCATTGTGCCTTCCTTGAGCTTCAGCATTGTACAGGCCTCATCCAGGGACAGGGTTGATTCCTTTTAACACCAGGTAGACAAGGAGGGGCATGTAGTCAGCTTCAATGCCATGAACTACCAGGAAGATCAGGGTCTGGTTCTCAGACCAGAGACCCCCCATCCCTTTGGGAACTTGTGAAAGAGAAGGGACTTGAGTGCCCACACAGAATAAGGTTCTAGGCTTAAAATTGCAATTGGTTTTAGGGGGGAAATGATAAACCATTGGTAACTTCCAGGCATTCTCTTAGCTGAGCAACAATAGCACTTCTTTTAATAGCCTATATTAAGAGCATTATGCCAGTGAGTCATCAGCAAACACCCCTACTGTAGATATGAGAAAACAGAGGGTTAGAATTTCAAATGCTGCTCAAGATCATATAGGTTAGTCCTGAGAATTGTCAAAAGCATGGGCTGCATTTCCTCTAAGCTAATGAGGCTTGGTCTGTTCCTGATAGGGAGAAAGTTTCTGGGGGAAACCACCTTCTTCAGCAGGCCCCAGGGAGCCAGTCAATTGTAGTCTGGGTTCCGGGCTTACCCTGATCATCTCTGGGTCCCGAGAAAGGACACGAATCTGGACTTGTTCTGACCCTATACCAGCACTTGATGTTGTTGCCGGACTGATGCACCTGCTGCTTGTCAAGGGAGATGGAGTTTAATCCTTAGAGCAGCTCATCAAAGATTTCCTGGGTGAAACTCTTAAAAGACAGAGGCAGGTCTCTCAGCCAGGAGGCATCAAAGTCCTTCCGCCCAATTTGTGCTTCCATGTTATGGCAGATATAGCAACCTAAAACATTCTTTTAGGACACTTAAGATTTTCCCTGCATCACTGTTGAAATGAAAACAGAATTGAATCCTGTCAAGGTCCAACAGACTTGAAAGGCTGAAACAGTGGCACACAACCTCCTTTATGGAATATTATGAAGACATATAAGAACACAGCTCATGACTTGGTGGGCCTACAATAATTTAATGTGTTCTGAGAGACAGGACATTACAGAAACATATAGAATGGCTTCATCCCACCCTTAATTTTGTGTTAAATCACCCTGTTTTCTGTGATGATATGTAAGGGCTTGGAGAAGTTCTGCAAGGACAGTGGAGCTGAGTGCTACCCAGGATATCTGGAGCAAGTAGGTAAAATAATAAAACAACAGTAAAATGCAAAGATACTCATGGCCTCATGAAAAGTAAAATAATAATAATAATAAATAAATAAAAATGATTAATTAAAAACATTAAATATGTTCTCTATCAAAATATAAAAAATAAAATACATACACAATACATGCATTCTCTACCATTCCCACATATGTAAAGAGTGTCCTCCTACCTTACCACATAGCTGGTGGCAGAGGTTTGGATATTCAGATTATTTTGTGGTTGGGCCTGTGGGACGTTCATGTGGAAATATGATGTGAGGGCCTCAGGTTTGGCCCCATATTTATGTGCAGGCCCTGGGTGTGAAAAACCCTCTTCCCATTCTTACCTCAGAGCAGCACTGATTCTTGGTATCCTTCTGCACCTGACACTTATCTAGGGCGCTGCAGTAGTTGAAACCATGGACCAGCTCCTCAAAGATATCCTGGGTGAAGCTCTGCAAGTACAGTGCCCCGTAGTCGGGCCAAGAGACCTTAGGGTCCTCCCTGGACATTGCCACAAGGGGACATCCCCATTAGAAATTGTGTTCTCTACAGTACAGGCTAAGAGGGGAAGCTGTAAAGACACCCAGCAAGGAGGAAACCAGAAGAAACTCTAGGGCTCGTAATTAACATATAGGTAGTTGAACTTGGTCCCCAGAAATCATCTTCTCCTGCCTGCCAAGACCTGGGGTATGAACATGAGAGATGTGCTAGGCTTTCAACACCTGACATCTTGCTTCTGCTCATGAAGGGCATAGCCCTCATCCTCTGTCCCCTCCGCCCTCCCTCTCTCCCTCTCTCTCTCTCTCTCTCTCTCACACACAAACACACACAATGAGGGGCAAGAGGTGTGGGCCTGCTCTGGGCAGGATCAGAGTTGTGGCATGCTCTGTCCAGTGGGCTGCCCTGAGCTGCCTTGTGTTACCTGTGAGCGCCTCCTGCCAAATGACCAACAGCTTCGGAGATGAGGGCTGAGCTGATGTCTACAGTGACATAAAGGTTTCTCACTCTGGGCTTTCTTAAGCCCACATATCCTGAAAATGGGGATACAGCAACAGAACGTTTTGTTCTCTAGAATGACTCTGGGCAAGGGAGCTGGAAAGCAGGCCATCTCTAGAATGTGGGCACCTGGTTACCAGAGTTCTAAGTTCTGTTGAAGCCTATCACCAAGGAAGTGAAGTCACTTTTTCAAGATTCCAGTACCTGGGGCTCTCCTTTAAATGAGACCTATCTAGAACCCCTTATTGGTAGTTGACTGCTTATCTTTCTCCTCCAATGTCATCTCCTTAACTGTAAACAATGAGTCAAAAATGCCATAGCCACAACTCCCTGGAAATGCAAGTAGGGTCCTAATTTTGAGGATACAGAACTGAATTCAGCTTTTTTTCTTTGTTTGTTTTACCAGTTATATGTCCTAACTCAATGTGTCTCTCAAGTATTCCATAGTTTCCTAACGTGCACGTTGGGATCAGGCCAGAATATACTTCCTAGGAGCCTCATCGGGTGTAAATGGGTAAGATTTATATGTGTGGGCTGTTATCCAGTGTATCTGAGGCCCAAAATTAAGTATGGAAGAATTTAAAAAAGGGATGGGATGTGGCATGGAGTACTATTCAAAGGAGACATCAGTGTAGTAATGGAACAGTCACTCTTCCTCTTGGCCTTATTTTAATACGGGTTCCATGATGGGGTGGAATGGTAGTAAAACCAATTGTTTCCTGTTGTATCTAGAATGAGACTCAGTTGTCTCATTTCAATCTATGAGGGGGCAGCCTTCACAATGGCTCCCCATGCTGACTTGTGGTATATTGTTTTGTAACTGCTAAGTGGCTAGCGACTGGTTTCTGACCAATAGGATACAGCCAATGTGATGGAAAGTCATGTCTAAGTTTCAATTTCAAATAGTCTTTCACTTCCTAGTTACTTCCTCTCATGTACCATTTCTCTCCTCTTTCCCTTTACCTTTTTCTTTATCCCTGAACCAAAAATCAAGTAGTGTTTTGAGCTGCCATTATATAGAGGCCCACATGGCAGAGAACTGAGGCAGTGTCCAGGCTGAAAGACACATAGAAACCCAGGCTCTGAGTCCAAATGGCATCCTGAATCATATGAGTCAACTTGGGAGAAAATCTTCTTCCAATCTAGCCTCAGTTGAGGCCACAGCTGCAGCTTCTGACATACCCTGAGGCTGGGGAACCAAGTTAATATGTGCCTGGTTTCCTCATCCACAAAAAAAATGTGAGGTATTAAATATATGTGTTTTACAGTGCAAGGTATTGGGACAATGCAGTAACAGAAGAGCAACAGATAACTTTATACCAGGCCTCAGCACTTCTCCCTGCCCCTCCTCCCTCCCCTTTGCTCTCCTCCTAGTTTCGCTCCAGCCACACTGGCTGCCTTTTTCACCTCCTCTGGACACACTGGCTTCTGTTAGTGAGTGTCTGAAGCAGTGGTAGCTTCTTCCTGACACACCGCACGATGACTTGTTCAAGTCTAGTTCCCTTTTGTCATTCTTAGCAATGTCATCCCCAGTGAGGCCTTTCATACCTTCCTATCCAATGACTCTCCAGCCTTCATTCATAGCACACATCATTTGCTCTTTTCTTTCACATGCCTTTGCTTTTGTGCTATTGCCTATCTCTAGACTGTGAGTTCCTGGAAGGCAGGTAGCTCTTGGTATTTTCAGCTCCACACATGGGCGCAACAAGGTACTGGCATCAGGTTAAAAGCTTAGTGCATAGTTAATAAATAAATGACAAGGTCTTAGAGCCCATCTCCCCTTTTAACCACATACACTGAAGAGAGAAATGCTGCTAACAGTTTCAAGTTGTTTCTGGGCAGGAGGACAACCACAATGGCCTGTACATGACTTTTCATGCTCCAGTTCCTCCAGCAGGAGGAACATACCATGGAAGAAGATTCTTGAATTCTGTTCTCCAGCTCTGGCATTGTAGCCCCAAGCAGGCATACCACCAAAAAAAGGGATACCTTTATTTGGGTATCCTCAAGGCAGTGGCTTTCCAGAGTCACGTGGGCAAACGAACAGGACCTTCAGCTTCCAAAGCAAAGGATTTCAGATGCCTCCTTTTACTCTTTTTTCTGTCCACTCCCATGGTGTCCTCTTTACTAATACATCACCCTCACCTCAGCCAGAAGAGTGATTCTGCTCCCACCATTGTATATCCAATTAGGACCCTGAAGGTTCAGTGCAGACTGGTTTTGTCCATGGACCCCAGATGCAGTGTACAGTGCTCTGGCATTTTCCCGGAGAGTATAAACAAAGACAAACAGGTGCATAAAAAGGTGCCTGATGTAGCTAACCATCAGAAAGATGCAAACCAAGGTCACATTGATCTATCGCATCACATCAATTGGAATAGCTATCATAAAAAAGACAAGAGATAAATGCTAGTGAAGATGTGGAGAAAAGGGGACTTTTGTCCACTATTGGGGGGATAGAAAGTTGGTACACTCACTATGGAAAATAGTATGGAGATTTCTCAAAAAATTAAAAATAGAACATAATCTAGCAATTCCACTTCTGGGAACATATCCATAGCAAACAAAACAATATGTCCAAGAAATCTCTGCATCTCCATGTTCAGAAGGCATTATTTTCAACAGTCAAGACACAGAAAAGTTTTTGAAGTTTGAAGCCAAATGACTTTGAGTCTAGGAGGAAAAGAGACTAAGCTGCTACCAGGGAGACACTGGGACAACCTGAGGGGCCATAGGTGGGCGATTATGAACTGGGAGAGATACAATGGGCCACGTTGGCACAGAGGGAAGGGATCCCCTTCTGTGGAGAGACAAAGGGAAGAGAAAGAGAGTCTGGGGAAGCTTAAGGCTGTATGTGGACAAGAGATAGACCTCCGATTAGGACAGAGAGGGATCCCATCTCTAACTGTGGGACTTTCTCCAGACTGGAGCTGGCTGCCCTGTTCACACACTTGGGGAGGAGGGGAGCCAACCCCAGGCTTGGTGGCTAGGTCAGGGCGCTGTCTGCAGTAGGAGAAAGCGGTCCCCTTCCTGAAGGGCTGCAGGATAAGACAAAACCAGCTGGGGCCACATATTGGGTGGCATGGAGAGACACTTCCCCAGTATCAGGGTGCACAGAGAGGGGGGTTTGAATCCTAGCCAAGCACGGGGGCACGGGAGTTGGAGGAGTGAGGCAGACTGCGTCCTCTGCACCCGTAGCACAGTGAGAACAGCTTGAACAGAGTGATTTGGGACACCAGGTCTGTGGAGAAGAGACTGCGGGGTGGTCGTCATTTTTCTTCCCACCACCAGCAACGTGGGGCCTCAGGGATCAGTTCACAGAGTCCACAGTGGAAGTGAGACCCATCTACACCAAACCACACTCCTCTGTGCCAGGTAACTGTATCTACTGGGGTGGGATAGACACCGAGGAACCAGACAGCCCCCTTCTCCAGACCAGCACTGCTGCATTGCCTGGATTAATTCTCAGACAATTCTTGTTATTTATATTCTTCCTTCCTTTTCTCTTTCAAATCTCTTCCCTCCTCTAGTCTGGTTACTCTGTTTGTTGGTTTGTTTAAGCAGACATTTTTAATCCATTCTCTTGATATATGTTCTACACCTACTTCTTTACTTTCCTTTCTCTGTCTGGAATAATCAAGCCCTTTAGTTTCTCTGTCTGGGTAACTTTATCTTTGTTTCTGTTTCCATACCTCCTTCTTTATTCTCAATAAGATACTAGCAAATCGAATTCAATAGCACATAAAAAGAATTATTCACCATGATCAAGTGGGATTCATTCCTGGGATGCAGAGCTGGTTCAATATTCACAAATCAATCAATGTGATACCTCACATTATTACAAGAAAAGATAAGAACCATATGATCCTGTCAATAGATGCAGAAAAAGCATTTGACAAAATACAGCATCCTTTCTTGATTAAAACCCTCAAGAAAGTCGGGATAGGAGGAACATACTTCGACATCATAAAAGCCATTTATAAAAGGCCCACGGCTAATATCATCTTCAATGGGGAAATACTGAGAGTATTCCCCCTGAGACCAGGAACACGCCAGGGGTATTCACTCTCACCACTGTTGTTTAACATAGTGTTGGAAGTCCTAGCATCAGCATTCAGACAACAAAAGGAAATCAAAGGCATCAAAATTGGCAAAGATGAAGTCAAACTTTCACTTTTTGCAGATGACATGATATTATACATGGAAAACCTGATAGGCTCCACCAAAACTCTGCAAAATTGATATCCGAATTCAGCAAAGTCGCAGGATACAAAATTAATGTACAGAAATCAGTTTCATTCCTATACACTAATAATGAAGCAACAGAAAGACAAGTAAAGAAACTGATCCCATTCACAACGGCACCAGGAAGCATAAAATACCTGGGAATAAACCTAACCAAAGATGTAAAAGATGTTTTCAGATGTATGCTGGAAACTATAGAAAGCTTATGAAGGAAAGTGAAGAAGACACAAACAGAAAAACATCCCGTGCTCATGAACTGGAAGAATAAATATTGTTAAAATGCCAATACTACCCAAAGCGATCTACACATTCAATGCAATCCCAATCAAAATTGCACCAGCATTCTTCTTGAAGCTAGAACAAACAATCCTAAAATTTGTATGGAACCACCAAAGACTCCAAATAGCCAAAGTAATATTGAAGAAGAAAACCAAAATGGGAGGCATCACAATCCCAGACTTTAGCCTTTACTACAAAGCTGTAATCATCAAGACAGCATGGTATTGGCACAAAAACAGACACATAGACCAATGGAATAGAATGGAGACTCCAGAATTGGACCCACAAAAGTATGGCCAACTAATCTTTGACAAAGCAGGGAAGAATATCCAATGGAAAAAAGACAGTCTCTTTATTTATTTTTTTTTATTTATATATGAAATTTATTGTCAAATTGGTTTCCATACAACACCCAGTGCTCATCCCAAAAGGTGCCCTCCTCAATACCCATCACCCACCCTCTCCTCCCTCCCACCCCCCATCAACCCT
>NW_024419747.1:0-1554 GCF_014898765.1 Herpailurus yagouaroundi
AAAAGCCCAAATGTCCATTGATGGATGAATGGATAAAGAAGATGTGGGGTGTGTGTGTGTGTGTGTGTCTGTGTGTCTGTGTGTGTGTGATGGAGTATTACTCAGCAATCAAAAAGAATGAAATCTTGCCATTTGCAAATACATGGGTGGAACTAGAGGGTATTATGCTAAGTGAAATTAGTAGTCAGAGAAAGACAAATATCATATGACTTCACTCATAGGAGGTCTTTGAGACACAAAACAGATGAACATATAATGGAAGGGAAACAAAAAAAAACCAGGGAGGTGCACAAAAGAAGCGCACACATAAATATGGAGAACAGTGGGTTACTGGAGGGGTTGTGGGGGGGGATGGTCTAAATGGGTAAGGGGCACTAAGGAATCTACTCATGAAATAACTGTTGCACTATACGGTAACTAACTTGGATGTAAATTGTAAATAATAAAAACTAAAATTAAAAAAAAATGAATGGGTGAACCAAGAAGTTAAAGGGAAAATTAAAAAGTACACGGAAGCCAATAAAACTGATAACACCGCAGTCCAAAACCTCTGGAATGCAGCAAAGGTAGTCATAAGAGGAAGTTTAGCAATCCAGGCCTTCCTAAAGAGGGAAGAAAAGTCTCAGATACACACCTAAGCTTATACCGTAAGTAATGGAAAAAAAGATCATCAAATAAAAACCAAATCCAGCAGAAGACAAGACATGATAAAGATTACAGCAAAACTCAATGCTTTCAAAACTGAAAATGAAAACGAAAACAAACAACAACCCCCCCCACACACAAACAGAAGAGATCAATGTAACCAGAAGCTAGTTCTTTGAAATAATTAATAAAATTAATAAACCACCAGCCAGTTGGATCAAAAAGAATAAGGAAAAGACCCAAATAAAATCAAGAATGAAAGAGATCACAGCCAACACAGCAGAAATACAAAAAAGAATAAGAGAATATTATCAGCAATTATATACCAATAAAATGGACAATCTGGAAGAAATGGACAAATTCCTAGAAATATACAAACTATGAAAACTGAAAGAGGAAGAAATAAAAGATTTGAACAGACCCATAACCAGTAAAGAATTGAATTAGTAATCAAAAATCTCCCCCCAAAAAAGAGCCCAGGGCCAGATGGCTCTCCAGGGGAATTCTACCAAACATTTAAGGAAGAGTTAACACCTATTCTCTTGAAGCTGTCCCAAAAATAGAAATGGAAAGAAAACATCCAAACTCTTCCTATGAGTCGGTATTACCTGGATTCCAAAACTAGACAAAGATCCCACTAAAAAGTAGAAGTATACACCAATTTTCATGATGAACATGGATGCAAAAATCTTCCACAAGATATTAGCCAACCAGATCCAATGATACATTTAAACTTTATTCACCACGTCCAAGTGGGATTTAACCTGGAATGCAAGGCTGGATCGATATCCACAAAATAATCAATGTGATTCATCACATCAATAAAAGAAGGGACAAGAACCACATGATGCACGCAATAGATGCAGAGAAAGCATTTGACAAAATACAGCATCCTTTCTTGATAAAAGG
>NW_024419748.1:0-1369 GCF_014898765.1 Herpailurus yagouaroundi
AAAAAATTTGGAAAGATAACAAATACTTGTAGACTGAAGAACATCCTATGGAACAATGAATAGTGGAATGCAAGCTGCTGCAGCCACTCTGGAAAACAGTACAGAGGCTCCTCAAAAAGCTAAAAAGAGAACTATCCTACGACACAGCAGTTGCAATACAAGGCATTTATCTAAGGGATACAGGTGTGCTGTTTTGAAGGGACACATGCACCCCCATGATTATAGCACCACGATCAACAATAGCCAAAGTATGGAAAAAGCCCAAATGTCCATTGATGGATGAATGGGTAAAGAAGATGTGGTGTGTGTGTGTGTGTGTGTGTGTGTGTGTGTGTGTGTGTGTGTGAGTGTGTGTGTGATGGAGTATTACTCAGCAATCAAAACGAATGAAATCTTGCCATTTGTAACTAGATGGTTGGAACTAGAGGGTATTCTGCTAAGTGAAATTAGTAGTCAGAGAAAGACAAATATCATATGACTTCACTCATAGGAGGTCTTTGAGACACACAACAGATGAACATATAATGGAAGGGAAACAAAAATAAAAACGGAGGTGTACAAAAGAAGAGCACACATAAATATGGAGAACAAACATGGGGTTACTGGAGGGGTTGTTGGGGGGGATGGACTAAATGGGTAAGGGGCACTAAGGAATCTACTCATGAAATAACTGTTGCACTATACAGTAACTAATTTGGATGTAAATTGTAAATAATAAAAACGAAAATTAAAAAAAAAAAAAAGAATGAATGGGTGAACCAAGAAGTTAAAGGGAAAATTAAAAAGTACATGGAAGCCAATAAAACTGACAACACCACAGTCCAAAACCTCTGGGATGCAACAAAGGTAGTCATAAGAGGAAGTTTACCAATCCAGGCCTTCCTAATGCGGGAAGAAAAGTCTCAGATACACAACGTAAGCTTATACCTTAAAGTAATGGAAAAAAGATCATCAAATAAAATACAAATCCAGCAGAAGACAAGAAATGATAAAGATGACAGCAAAAATCAATGCTTTCAAAACTGAAAACAAAAACAAAAACAAACAACAACCCCCACACACAAACAGTAGAAGAGATCAATGTAACCAGAAGCTAGTTCTTTGAAATAATTAATAAAATTGATAAACCACCAGCCAGTTGGATCAAAAAGAATAAGGAAAGGACCCAAATAAATAAAATCAAGAATGAAAGAGGAGAGATCACAACCAACACAGGGGAAATACAAACAAGAATAAGAGAATATTATCAGCAATTATATACCAAATAAAATGGACAATCTGGAAGAAATGGACAAATTCCTAGAAATACACAAACTATGAAAACTGAAAGAGGAACAAATAGAAAGTTTGAACAGACCCATAACCAGTA
>NW_024419749.1:0-1317 GCF_014898765.1 Herpailurus yagouaroundi
CAAACATCTCTTATTTCTGAAAAGATTTTTACTGGTAATGAGAATGATAAAACTGCAAATTCTTTTTGAGGACTATCTGAGGGTATCTGGAAAGATAAATGGAGGACAGATTTCCTTGAGTATGCAGGATCAGGACCTAACACAGTTCCTAGCAAGAAGATGCCAGGGCATCAGTGTATTTGAGGTGTCAATGAAGAAACAAAGAGTGATGGGAGGGTTCCAACCAGACGACCTCATAAACTGGATTTTTGCACGCTGAATAATTTTGTTTCTCTTATGTTACAATTCAGAAATATTCTCTCCCATTTTGGGGTGGGTGGATGTCTGGCTAGCAGAAGAGAAGTGGCACGAGAACAGAGACCATCAACTAGCACGGAGCTGATGCTAAGTGTTCAGAGAATTAATGATCAACACGTGAATCCACCCATGAACATCCAACCAATACAGGAATGAATGGTGAGGGAATAAATGAATGGCATTTCCTTCCAGTATCACCTTGGTTTCTCTGGACTTGGCTTGTCATCCTCCCCCGGAAGACATATCTGAGTCTCAAGCCATGAGATTATCTGAAAGGGACTTACCGAAAACTTAATTTACTTGACTCCTTAGACTCTCATGAAGAAATGGAATGGTTTCAGGGGGAAAGTATAAACAGATGATTCAGAAAAGTTGGTTCAAATCCTATTCCTCTACCTAGAAGGCCCATGATTCTTGGCGAGGGTGTCTCAACCTTGGCATTACTGACATTTTAGGCCGGATTATTCTTTGTTAGTGGAGGCTGTACTGCGGGTGCAGAATGTTCAGCAGCATCCCTGGCCTCAACTCACTAGGTGATGTTATCACAGTGTACCCTCGGCCCTGTCGGCTCAGAACCCCACGCGGGGCTAGAACCAAAAGTGTTGCTGCAGACATTACCAGATGTTTCCTGGGGCTCAAAATCATCCCCAGATGAGAGCCACTTCTGTAGGCAAATTTCTTGATTATTTAATCTCCATTTTCTCACATGAAAAATGAGTGTAAAACAGTCCTCAAGTAACGCTGGAAATAATTCACTTATAAAATGACAGTAATTACAAACAATTCTGATGACAACAAGGCTAACATTAATTGGGTGATCATTATGTGTCAGGCTGCAAACAGAGGAGTTACCTACAGTGATCCCTCCAGGCCTCACAATGACCATATAGGCTGTGAACACTCAAGAGCTGTCACAGCCAAGATTCAGTTAGAAGCCATGTGACTCCAAGCCCCGTAGCTCTTACCCTCCATACTCCTCCAGCATCGCTTGTCAGTCATAGGCCCTCAACAAATATTTGT
>NW_024419750.1:0-3281 GCF_014898765.1 Herpailurus yagouaroundi
ATGTTGAGGCACCTGGCTGGCTCAGTTGGTAGAGCATGTGACTCTTGATCTCAGGGTTCTTGATCTCAGGTGAGTTCGAGGCCCATGTTGGGTGAAGAGATTACTTAAAAATACAATCTTAAAAAAAGACCCTTGTATGTTTATAGCATACAACCAGGAGTATGGATTGAGTGGCAATCCCTACACCCTGGTGAATAGCAAACAAAAGATCAGATGGACTCTGTCATTCCTATAGGCAAAAAAACAGACAACCTCAAAACCCCCCAGGAATTTATGAAAAATATGTCAGGAAAGGAAAAGAAACCATTACCCTGGAAACTCAGAACTAGCCTCTGAAAATGATTCACCACAAAAACAGGGTGAAAAATTTAGAAAATCGGCGTCCTTACTTGAACCACAAGAAGTTTGCCATGAGAAAATCATACTGAAATGAAAATAAGATGGAACACAATGAAACATGAGATTAATGGGCTAAAGAGGGACAAGGAGAAAATTAAAATTGCAATGGCAGAATGAAAAACTTGTGAGAGGATCAAAATGAAGATAGTCACTGTTGAAAATTAAATCATTGTGAGGGGAGATGAGGTTAAGAGACTCTTCCATTCTCAGAAGCAAAGGACAAAGACATTAAGACAATTCAGTGAATTTGGAATGGAGATTATACTTAATCATTTACAGGTACTTCTGAGGAAAGAGCCAGACTATTTTGAATAGAAGAAATCCTGCATAAGTTTAAGGAAGTAAACCTTCTATGACTGAAAGAAAACAACCAATAGCGAACCCTGTGTATAAAGCTGTGAAAGAGGTTGCCATTGTTTAAGTTAACCAGCATATGCCTGGAGACTTTTTGAGTTGCAAGAATAAATATATACATCCAAAGAGAGCCTAGCAAGGTAGTGGGATGAGGTGGGGTTGTGGTGGGGAGAGGCCAAGTACAGGTAACACAAAAATTGAATTTAACACCAGATGTCTCCTTAGCAGGAAATATGAATGTCTGTAGTATTTTATGGAGAAAATATTTTAATACAAAACTGGCCCTAAAAGGGTAACATATATCTTTATTAATCATTTCTTCAAATTGTCTTTGTGACCCGAGAAATATCTAGGGAAAAGGCTATTTTATAGAGCTGCTCAACCTTCCCCTGAAGGCCAGAGGTGAGGAAAAGGGCGAAGAAGAGAAGGCCTTTGACTTTTTGGAGATGTCAACCAATGAAAGACAAAAATGCAAGCTGCAAAATAAAATATGTGCCTTGGGACACCTGAGTGGCTCAGTTGGTTGAGGGGCCAAATCTCGGTTTCAGCTCAGCTCATGATTTCATGATCTGTGGGATCAAGTCCCGCGTCAGGCTTCAGGCTTTGCACTGACAATGTGGAGCCTGCTTGGGATTCTCTTTCTCTTCCTCTCTCTCTCTCTGCCCCTCTCCAGCTCATGCGTGTGTGTGCACTCTCTCTTTATCTCCAACTAAATAAACATTTTTTTATAGTGCATTTATTTGGGGTCTTAAAGATTGCAATCCAAGAGGGGCGCCCGGGTGGCTCAGTCGGTTAAGTGTCCAACTTCGGCTCAGGTCATGATCTCGCGGTCCGTGAGTTTGAGCCCCGCGTCAGGATCCGTGCTGACAGCTCAGAGCCTGGAGCCTGTTTCTGATTCTGTGTCTCCCTCTCTCTCTGACCCTCCCCCGTTCATGCTCTGTCTCTCTCTGTCTCAAAAATAAATAAACATAAAAAAAAAAAAAAAGATTGCAATCCAAGAGACACAGATTCCACTGAAATCAAAAGCATGTTCTGGGGTGACAAAGAGGTTAGAGCTTTTGAAGAGCAAAGAGGAAATTTATATAAGTTGTTTTGAATGAAATGAAACAGGTGCTGGTATAGCTACAGTTACACTAATCTATAGGTGGCTGGTTGCTAGGGCTAGTGTTAGGTGGAAAGTTCATTTGTGTCCATTCTTACCTATAGCAGATTTCTTGGCTTTGGGCTGAGTTCAGAAAAATTTCTGAGAATTTGAGATGGAAGACATGTATAAGTCCCACCTCCTCAATGTCCTCCCGGCTCCATTTTAAATAACCCTCTTAGCATTGCTTACTCCATTTTTTTCTGGGTTGTCAAAGAGGACAACCGATATTTTCCTAACAGTTCCGTGATGATTAATTTTACGTGTTAACTTGAATGGGCTAAGGAAGCCCAGACAGCTGATAAAATATTATTTCTGGGTGTATGTGTGAGGGTATTTTAGAAGAAATTAACATTTGAATAGCTGAACCAAGTACAGATGGCTCTCCTAAAAATGAGTGGGTGTCATCCAACTTGTTGAGGGCTTAAAGAGAACAAAAAAGTGGAAGGATGGTGAATTCTTTCTGCCAGAACTAATACATCCATCTTCTCCTGGACTGGGACATTGGCAGTCCTGGATCCCACCCTTTGAGACCTGAATTCTTAATCATTCACAGGTCCTTCTGAGGACTGAATTCTACCACTGGCTTTCCTGGTTCTTCAGCTTCCACGTGGATTTCTCAGCCTCCTTGATTGCATGAGGTTATTCCTATAATACATCTCGTCTTGTATGTATGTATGTATCCCATTTGCTCTTTGTCTCTAAAGAACTCTGAAAAGAACTCTGAATTGAACAAGTTCAATAACGTGTTTGGTATGGAAGTTGCAGGGGGGTGGGTGGGGAAGAGAATTCTTTCTTTTGCATTATACAAATGCCAACACGTGGTTTCTGCTGTCTCAATGTTTTCAGCACAAAGACCTGACACTCTCTATTTTCACACTCTTTAATTTTTGAAAAAAGGGTTTGGATAATTGGTAGTTTTTTCCTTAACTGTTTCACAGAAGGTAACAGTGAAGCCTTCTGACCTTAGGCTTTTCAACATAAGGTTTTTATTTATTAATTTGATTTCGTTATGTAGGTCCATTAAGATTTTCTTTTTTTCATATTTTTTTAATGTTTGTTTATTTTTGGGGAGAGAGACAGAGTGCAAGCGGGGGAGGGGCAGAGAAAGAGGGAGACAAAGAATCTGAAGCAGGATCCAGGCTCCTAGCTGTCAGCACAGAGCCCAACACAGAACTCGAACCCAAGAACCACAAGGTTGTGATGTGAGCTGAAGTTAGACACTTAAGAGACTGAGCCCAGATTTTCTATTTATTTTCAAGTCAGTTATGATCACTTGTATCTTTCTCAGAATTCACCAATTTGTATACAAGAGTACTGCTATAAACATTGGGGCACAAGTGCCCCTATGCATCAGTACTCCTGTATACAAATTGGTGAATTCTGA
>NW_024419751.1:0-7350 GCF_014898765.1 Herpailurus yagouaroundi
AGCTCAGAGCCTGGAGCCTGTTTCAGATTCTGTGTCTCCCTCTCTCTCACCCTCCCCCGTTCATGCTCTGTCTCTCTCTGTCTAAAAAATAAATAAACGTTAAAAAAAATTAAAAAAAAAATAAAAAATGCAATTTGAAGACAGTAATACATATTTTTGGGATACATACACTGATGATTTTTTTCATTTCAAAATAAATTTTGCATTTCAAAAAATGCATACTTCAAAATGAGATTTTTTAAAAAAGATTTTATTTAATTTGTTTTTTTAATTTTATTTTTTTAATGTACATCCAAGTTAGTTAGCATATAGTGCAACAATGATTTCAGGAGTAGATTCCTTAATGCCCCCAAAGGAGATATTTTATATTTGAGTCTCTGAAAATATTTTTTCATCCATTTAGCCAATGTACTTGAAAAGAAAGATGTTTCTTGTCTATAAGTAATACTATACTTAGCAGACAGCAGTACTTAATGATTATGTTTGTATTACCTAAAACAAGAGATTGAAAAAAGTAATGAACTGGATGTAACTTCACTAGAGAACTTACTACAATTAAAAAAAAACAAAAAAAAAAACAAAAAAACAAACAAACAAACAAAAAAAGAAAACATGCTAAGCCATGACAAATGTCATATATGGCAATGTTCCATTAAGATGCTATGTGACCTGGGCCTTGAAGGTTGCCATCAAAGAGGGGAAGGAGTATGCCAGTTGACAACATGATGACTAACATTACTACTAATACTGCTACCAACACCATTTCTGCAGTTACTGACTTAGATCTTTGTATATACAAATCCTTTTGATTTGTATATTATTCCTCTTTATTTTTAATTGGCTAACTCCCACACACTCTTCTGATACCACTTTAAATATCACTTCCTCGAGAAGAAGGAAATCTTGCCATGCGCAACAACATGGATGGAGGTAGAGAGTATTCTTCTCATCGAAAACCTAATCCACTAACCACTAACCACTAACAGCTAACCACTAACCCTTAACCCTAATCCTTCATCCTAACCATAACCTCACCTTAAACTTATCCCTCTGGAGATGTCTCTAAGCTGCAGGATAATAGGTCCATACCCTCATACTGGCACTAATCTTAACCCCAATCCTTATCCTAGCCCTAAAGCAAACCCTTATTCTATATAGGAGGGAAAAAATATACATATATATACATATATACATATGTACATTTATATACATACAATGGAAAAATACTCAGCTATAAAAAAGAATGAAATCTTGCCATTTGCAATGACATGGATTGAGCTAGAGAGTATGATTCTAAGCAGAATAGGTCTGTCAGAGAAAGACAAAGAGCACGATTTCACTCATATGTGGAATTTAAGAGATAAATGAGCAAAGGGGAAAAAAAAGGGAGAGGCCAACCAAGAAACAGACTCTTAACTATAGAGAACATATTGATGGCTACCAGGGGGGAGGTGGAGGGGAGATGGGTTAAATAGGTGATGAGGATTAAGGAGTGCACTTGTGATGAGCACTGGGTGTTGTATGGAAGTGTCAAATTACTATATTTCACACCAGAATGTAATATTACACTATATGTTAACTACCTGGAATTAAAATAAAAACTTTAGAAAAAATGTCACTTCCTTGATGAGGTCTTCTCTAGTCCAAATGCAAATTAAGACTCCTTCCTTTTATTCTTTCTCAGAGCACTAGGTTCTTTTCCTTCATAGCAATGATATCAATTTGTAACCACATATTTATTTGCGCAGTTCTTTGTTTAGTATCTCTCCTGTCCAGGGGTGCCTGGGTGGCTCAGTCAGTTGGGCATCCGACTTCAGCTCAGGTCATGATCTCACAGTCCGTGAGTTCGAGGCCTGCGTCGGGCTCTGTGCTGACAGCTCAGAGCCTGGAGCCTGCTTAAGATTCTGTGTCTCCCTCTCTCTCTGCCCCTCCCCTGCTCATGCTCTGTCTCTGTCTCAAAAATAAATAAAAACATTAAAAAATATATCTCTACTGTCCATTGGACTATAATGACCCCAAGGGCAAGGACTGTCTTTTGCTCATCCCTGTAAATCCTGTACTTAGCAGTGAGGTTAAGGAGGATTGGGAAGGGAGCATGGAAGCAATGAGATCAGTGAGGAGGCTCTTATAATAATAGTTTAGAAATAAGGGCCTGGCTTGTGGTATGTAATGACAGGGACAATGAACATAGCAGTTGAGCCAAGGTTTAAGTAAGAATTTTGCCAAGAAAGAATGAGCAGGATTAGGAGATGGGTTGAATATTTCCATGACAGTGTTTATCAAAGTATAGAATTATGGCACAGTGCAGCACTTTGTATGGCACTTTTTGTTCTACAACTGTTTGTGTACTTGTCTACTTTTTAAAAAAAAATTTTCAGTATTTACTTAGTTTTGAGAGACAGAGAGCTTTTTCTCCTTTTTTATACTTTCTGCCTTTATATTTTGGAGAAGGCACATGCTATACTGACAAGAACATGACATTTTGGGTTCAGGTAGACCTGGATTCAAACATAAGCTCTGACACTTATTGGTTTTTTGTTGTTGTTGTTCTAGTCTGTACATCCTGATAATACCTGTGAAGAGTAAATGATACTTAATTTATAAATAGGTAACTCATATTTGACAGTTATTACATGCTAATTCCTTTCTTTACCCCGCTCTCTGGGAAATGGAGAGAACCTAATAATTTCCCTGTGTTACAATTAGTAGCAAACTAATTGAGAATGCTGCATAACTGACAATCTTACTTCAAACTGCAAGAAATAATGAAGAATAGACTCACAAAGCTTTACAAGTGAAAGTGGCTATTTGCTTGGTGCCTCTGCTGCCAGAGCATGATTAGTTTTAACACTTTCATGGCAGGTTTCATTGTTCAAATTTTCATCTTATCAATTCCATGAGGTGGGTATTATCACCTCATTCAAAGACAAGGAAACTGAGGGCTAGAGATAGAGAATAATTTGCATAAACATATATAGCTGGTAAACAGCAGACAGAAAATTTGAACCCAGGTTTTTCAAAATGCTAATTGTTGAGGGGAATAAAAAAGACTAACTTTAGAGAAAGTGGAAATGCATGGTGTACAGGGAAAGAAAATAGTTCAGGACGGCAAGAGTTGACTATTCATTCAACGATATGGTTGAAGTATGGTAATAACTGAAATTGGAAAAATAAAGCTAGAGCTGATGTATAAAGGGGCTCATATTATAGAAGAACATTAATTTCATTCTGAAGATGAGGGTGGGTTGTAAGGATTTTAAGCACGAAAATGACAGATTTTCACAAGCACACTTAGAAAGAACTCTAGAGACGGTAAGGAGGATGGATTAGAATGAGGTGCATATGTAAGTCTGCAGTATCACTGGAGGCTGGGAGATCAGCTAGGAGGCTCTAGGAATAATCCTGGTGGGAGATAGAAGCCAATACCCAAATTTAATCTCCACAAGGAGGCTTCATCTCCACAGGATTTGTTGAAACCCTGGCAATGGATGGGATCTCTGAGATAGTACACAAGGAAGACGGAAGAAGAGGGCCAACCTCTGAACTCCAAGGACAAGTATAGTTCAAAAGGACTTGAGAAATAATACAAAAGAGTCTGCACTTGGACGTGTGTGTGGAGAATAGCATGGAAATTCGTGGTTATGGAGAGCAAGGCAACAAAAATTCCAAGGGCAATATTCCATTTACACAAGCATCAAAGAAAACCTGAAAAGTATCTGATTTCCTCAAGAATCTCTGGCCCAAGTCTGGGATCACTGGACTCTGTTGTAATTCCTCCCCTCTCAGGCCTTGGCCCCTCCTGACTTCTAGCTGCAGAATCAGTCTCAGAGAGCTCCAAGAGACCCTGGAGGCCTGAGAGTGAAAGCCTAGGAGTCTCTGCTCTGAGGCAGCTCTAATGCAGGCTGAGCTCTCTTCTCACTGGCTTCTATCCTCAGACTCCTCCACCCTGGGGTTGTAGGCTAAGCAGCCTATTAATGAGCAGTCATAGCCTGTGACCTCATTAAAAAGTTGTTAATGAGGCACACTGCTGTTTAGGGAGCAGTTGACTGAGGCACCCACTGGTCTGTCCCAGGGGCCAGAGGGAAAGCTTATGTGAATAGGTAGGAGCAGATCTGGGGAGAGGGCTAATGAACTCAGGCTGCACAGCCACACCTCCTAAGGAACTCATCTTGGAAAGCAGGCCAGCTTTGAAGCTCAAATCCCTGCTGGCCTGCATGCTTACAGGAGTAGATGCAGTCCAGACCAGGAATGAATTTACTCTGATCTGTCAGCTCTGCTGAATGCCTGCTCTGCTGACCCATTTTGATGGAGGACTTCAAATTCTGAGATTAAGAAGTGGTTTTCCTTGCACTGAATTTTGGTCTTATAATCTTTTAACTCCCCAATTACAAAGGTCTTTTGACTGGTGTCTATCTTATAGATTGTGTCCCTTTACCACCCACTTTTCTCATCATTGCCAAGTACTATTTCTAAAATACAGACTTGATTTTGTCCTTATGCTGAAAACCATTCAACTGACCTCTCTTGTGCACAAAATAGTGTTCAAGCTCTTTGGCATGGAAGGCCTTTCAAGATTTGACTCCTACCAACTCCTCCCCTTCATCTCCCTCCAGTTTTCCCTCCCATGTCATAATTTCTATTATTCTCACTATCATCATCACTTCCCCACCCAATAATCAGATCTTTATAATGGCTAACATTTCTATACAAACTACTATGTGTCCAACATTGTTCCTTAATGATTCACATATATTAACTCATTTAATCCTCTCAACCATGATGAAAAAGGGGAAGAAATAGATGTTATTATTATCTTCACTTTACAGAAGAGGAAACTGAAGCAGAGGGGTGCAAAATAACTTGTCCTATATCACCAAGCTGTCAAGTGGCAGAACCAGGATAAAACCTAGGCATTTTAACTTCAGAGTTCATGCTTTTACCCAGATGTTAGCAAACTATAGCCTACAGGCAAATCCCACCATCCACTGGTCTTTATTGTATATAGTTCATGAGTTAGGAATGGTTTTTACATTTTTAAACGGCTAGAAAAAATCAGAAGAAGAATATTCCTTGATGTACGAACAGTATATGAAAATCAAATTCTAGTATCCAGAAATGTTTTATTGAAATGCAGCCACGCTTGTTCATTTATATATTATGGCTGTTTTCATCCTACAACAGTAAAGCTGAGCAGCTATGTAGAACTCATACATTAGTGGTCTTTCATCTGCAGCTAGGGGTATTCAATTTTTTTAAGTTTATTTATTTATTTTGAGAAAGGCAGAGAGCGTGAGTGAGCAACAGAGAGACAGAGAGAGAGGGAGAGAAAGAATCCCAAGCAGTCTCCATTACAACATGGAGCCAGGTGTGGGACTCAATCTCATGAACCATGACATCATGACCTTTGCCAAAATCAAGAGTCAGACAACCAACTGAACCATCCAGGCACCCCCTGGTTAGGGTGTTAAAAACCACAGTGATGCACAAGAAAAAAATATTTAACTACGTGAGGTGATGGATGGTAACTGAACTTACTTTGGTAATTATTTTGCAAAGATACATATGTAAAGTCATTATGTTGTACATCTGAAACTTCTATAATATTATGTGCCAATTCTATCTCAATGAAAATGAAAAAAAAGTTTCCAGGAATCAGGGCAGGTGAACATAGGAGAGAAATGGTTACAATTTAATTAGTCCGTCTTGTTGTAGCTCTTGTCAAATTATAAGAGTGTGAACATGGCGTGGTCTGCTGCTAAGAGTAAATGACTCTTGCAAAAAGTAAGTATTAATAAGTTAAAAATTATACAGTGATGCAGTTATTACTTGACAGCATTTTGAGTGCCACAGGTGTCTCTATACTTCAATACTTTATTTACTTATATTATTACCAGTGCAAGCCCACGATGTCAAAATGAGAAAAGGAACTAAACTTCAAATGTCACATTTTAAAGTACAGTAGAGTGTTACTGGCTACTTATTCAAAGAATACAAAAATGCTAATTCAAAGGGATACATGCACCCCTCCCTGTGTATAGCTGCATTATTTACAATAGCCAAACTATGGAAGCAGCCTGAGTGCTGACTCATAGATGAATGGATAAAGAAGATGTGGTACATATATACAATGGGATATTCCTCAGCCATAAAAAATAATGAAGTCTTGCCATTTGCAATGACATGATAGAGCTAGAGAGAATAATGGTAAGTGAAATAAGTCAGTCAGAAAGACAAATACCATATGATTTCACTCATATGTGGAGTTTAAGAAACAAGCAAATAAAAAATAGCAAAGGGGAAATGGGAGAGAGAGAGAGACAAACTAAGAAACAGACTTTTGGTTATAGAGAACGCATTGATGATGAACAGAGGAAGGGAGTCAGGAGGATGGGTAAAATAGGTGATGGGGATTAGGAAGTGCACTTTTTATGATGAGCGCTAGGTGATGTATGGAATTGTTGAATATTGTACACCTGAAACTAATATAACACTATATGTTAACTAACTGGAATTAAAACAAAAACTTTAAAAAAGCATGATGGGATCAGATTATTCTGTTATCAAATTGGATGATAAATCATTGTGTTTATTATGTAATGATACTATATGTTAAAGAATACAGTATACGTAGACATCTCTAGATGAAATACTTATTGAAATTATTACCCACTGACAGAAAGAATCTCTAGATTGAATATTTATTGAAATTAATTATTTACAACTCACAGAAAGTAACAGACACATCTGAAAACTGTAAATGGAGTATCTAAAGTAGAATTTCTTCATAAAAATATAAAATGACAATGAGGCTGAAAGTAATTTAAGTTTCCAAGGACTTATTTGTTAGCCAAACAAGGAAAACCTTTGCTGCTGATGAGTTGGTAATACTGAGTATCATTTTTGTAATGTAATATTACCTGGGAAAAATAGCCTGAGGAATGAATTGAGTAAGGCCCGTGGGGTTATAAAGGAATATGCATGTAGAGTACTGTTCCACTTCCTCTATCCACATGAAACACCAACTGACTTAAGAGCCAGTACTGCCTCAGAAGCATACAAAATGAAATGAATAAATTATATAAACCGGGATTATAGGCTTTTTTCCAATGGAATGAAGTTAGACTTGTCCAAAACAAGATAAAGTGCCAAGATGACTTTGTGTCTCCCAAGTTCATACTACAAGCAGTTTCATATTGTCTCCCATGTTTGTCACATTGGCACACATTAACAAAGTCAATACCAGGAATAGGTTAGTCATAGAAGTGTCAAAGTGCCGCTGTACCAATAAGAAAAATAACGTAAACCTACAATGAACAGAGGAGTTTTCCAGGAGGTAGAAACAGGGCCAAC
>NW_024419752.1:0-1008 GCF_014898765.1 Herpailurus yagouaroundi
CTCTACCTCCTTCTTGTACATTTTCTCCTTAACATTTAGCACAATTCGTAGTTATTTATTTGCTCATCTGTCTTTCTTCAGTGAATTCTCTGGGGTCAGAGACCAGTATTTACCTATCTTGGTTACCAGCATAGTGTCACTCATTTGCTGACTGAATGGATTAAATAAACGATCTTCCTGCTTCTAGTGGCTCCTTAGTCCAATCCACTGTTAAATCAATCTTTAGAGACAGCTTAGTACCTGACACTCTCTCGCCCAAAGAGTGTATTGAGACCTGTTTTGAGCAAAACATTTAACATCTCCTCCAATGTAGACCTACCAACTATCTCTCATTCCTTATCTTTCAAATCCTACTTACACCTCTGATCTTTTCTTCCCTTTTAAATCTCTAGGTGTCAATGTTTTCTGGCTTTCCCTCTACCTATCAAGCAAGATGCTACCCTTCCTTCACAGTTCCTCCATTTTTTTCATAGGAATCTAATCTTCACCCAAACTCTTAAAATAATATGCATCACTAATTTGCCCTTACAGAATACTAGTTATATTTTTATGTCAATGACCTATCTTTTCATCTAGATTTTAAGATTTCTCACGGCCTACTTTATGCATATTTTTGTGTTCAATATATGTGTGCTGATCATGGGATAATATTAATAGGTAAGTTATAGCATTGAATGAATTTTGAAACTGAACCATTAAACTATAATACAGTAAAAGAAATATCTGCACATGGAGTCCAACACTTGCTGTGGGGTCTTAGGTAAGGTACAATTTCCTCGAACTTCACTTTTCTCTTTCTTTATTGTAAGATTTCTACTTAACAGGATAGTCATAAAGAATAATTAAAAAATAAATTATGTGAGGGGCGTCTGGGTGGCTCAGTCGGTTAAGCGTCCAACTTCGGCTCAGGTTATGATCTCAGGACGATTTGTGAATTTGTGATTTCGAGCTCTGCATCAGGCTCTGTGCTGATAGCTCAGAGCCTGGAGACTGCTTTGGATTCTGTGT
>NW_024419753.1:0-2339 GCF_014898765.1 Herpailurus yagouaroundi
GCTCCTTTTTTATCATCCTCTACCTTAGGACCAGGGATCGAGTTTTTGAGGAAATGGAAGTATGACTACTGAGCACCACCTGAGATAAGAGCACTAAAGGTATTTAAAATTTTGATGACAAAAGGAAGTAGAATATGCAATGATGATTCCTGGAGACCTGTTTAGGGAGTTTACATGATGATGGTAGCGATTGAGCCTATCAGAATGCAGCATGAAGATATTCGATGCCCAGGGTATAAGGAAGGGGTGAGCCAGAGGAGGACACAGAGTTGAGAGAGGAGGAGTGGAAACGTGTGTCCAAGGCAAGACTTTATTCCTGATTTTGCCTATGTCTTTCTTTGTCTATACAGGTTTGGTGTCAAGAATTTTAAATGTGTTTTCAAGAAGCAGACAATTTGAATCCATGTGATTCTTTAATTGTGTGTTGACATTAAAAAAAATTCTTGCTTACTGGAAACACTTTCTAAGGGGACAGATGCTCTGTTTGCAAAAGAGGACTTGAAACATCTCTAACTTTGGTTCTTTTTCAGTCAAATGGTGATAATAACACCAGCCTATTTCCCTGGAGGCCCCTGTGACTGGTGGAAGATCCACTGGCATGGCACGCGTTAAAAAACATGAACTGTCGGGGCGCCTGGGTGGCGCAGTCGGTTAAGCGTCCGACTTCAGCCAGGTCACGATCTCGTGGTCCGTGAGTTCGAGCCCCACGTCGGGCTCTGGGCTGATGGCTCAGAGCCTGGAGCCTGTTTCCGATTCTGTGTCTCCCTCTCTCTCTGCCCCTCCCCCGTTAAATAAATAAACGTTGAAAAAAAAAAAAAACCATGAACTGTAAAGTGTACAACCAGATCCAAAGTCTTAAGTGTAATGTGCAGTGTAGGTTGGAGGCTTTGTGCCTGGACTCTGGAGCAGATTACCTACTCTTCAGTACTGGTTTTGCCTCTTTTTACCTGTGTGACATAGGGCAGCTTCAGTTTTGTGTGTCTCAGTTCTCTTATCTGTAAAATAATAACACCCATGTCTATGTCATGCTGTTGATGTGACAAACAAAGGAGTTCGTGTGCAGGGAGCTTACAGCAGTGCCTCTCATAGAGGGAGGGTCATACTAGCTGTTATGTTGTATGTATGTGTCCCAGCATTGCTGACATAAGTGCCTGGGACTGAGTTATATGGAAATTTTAAACATCCTTTATTTATGCCTCAAGCAATATAGCTCTTTATTTATCTAAGAAATTCACATTAATTATAAGTCATTAGTGACAGTTAATAAATGGAACTGTGTTAAACTTGGCAGTTACGTATGAACACCTCTCAGAAGCTTACTTCTCTTGATATTTGAATAAATAATGTGTTCTCATTAATGTGGACTTACTCAGTTAAGATAAGGTTTATCGAGTATAATTGGTCTTGATCATCATGTTTATACCTTAAAAGACAGGTATGCAACCCATGACTACACATTATAAGCAACTGGATCTCCCAGACCATTTGAGTTGGAAAATTTCGAGGTGGAACTCAGGCATTGGTATTTTTTAAGAGCTCCCCAAGGTGATTTTAATGTACAGACAGAATAGAAAACCACTTGCCTAGAGAGTTAGTAATTAAGTGTATATCTCTATCATTTAATTGCTGACATTGATATGTAATTTCTTCATATTTAAGTAAATAAAATGACATGGCTATTTACAGACAATTCTTTAAAGGAGGGCCTAGGGTTTCCATTAATTCTGTAGCCTATGGGTGTGTGCCATAAAGCAGAAATGAGAAGCTTGTTTTAAAATTATCAAGGTCACCTGGGTGGCTCAGGTGGTTAAGTGTCCTACTTTGGCTCAGGTCATGGTCTCATGATTTGTGAGTTTGAGCCCCCTGTCAGACTCTGTGCTGACAGCTCAGAGCCTACAACCAGCTTCCTATTCTGTCTATGCCTCTCTCTGCCCCTCCCCCACTCATGCTCTGTCTCTGTCTCTGTCTCTCTCTCTCTCTCAAAAATAAATAAACATTAAAAAACTAAAATTAGCTATGAAGTTTTGTTTGTTTTTGGAAGGAGGACGTGCTGTCAATATTAGCAAACAATATAGAAATACCAGAATGTTAAAGATGAGAGGGACCCTCAAGGCATCTTGTAGAAAGAGGGGTACACTTTGAAGCCAGTCCTGGCTTTTAGTGGCTTATTCACTTCCTACCTTTGTGATCTTGGGTTCTTACCCAATCTGAACCTCAACTTCTTGATCTGTAAAATCGAGGTGAGCATGTGCTTTATATGATGACGAGTGTGTTTCATGGGCACACACACTCATGTCTTGCTTCCCTGCCTCCTACCTGATCCCTAGATCCATCTGGTG
>NW_024419753.1:2349-4540 GCF_014898765.1 Herpailurus yagouaroundi
GGCTTTGGCCCACACGTGGCTTTTTTATTCAGGTCAAGAGAGACCCCAAGATTACATGAAGACATCTCTCACTGATAAGAGCCATTGGGTGAGCAATCAGGCAAACTCTGAAGAGGACTCTGTGAATCCATGGTGATGAGATGTTCTGTGCTGAAGTCAGCTTTGGCTTGCTGATGATGAGGAGATAGTCTATAGTTACCTTCTGTGTTTGGAGTTTAGACCATCAGAACGTGCCTACCAGCTCTGGTGAGCAACAGGAAGTATATAAATGCTTTCTGGCATTGGAGCTCTGTCAGATATTCCCAGAGAACGTTTCCCTTTTAATGTATTTGGAAACTATAAATTTGACTCCTGCTGGGGGAAAAAAAAGTAATGGTTTCACAAAAGAAAAAAAGCTCTTAAAAGGCTTAACTCCTGTCACAAACATGTGCTTTTTAATAACTGGGAAATTCCTGGTGCAGGGAAAAAATGCCCTTTTGTACAAATGAGGTCATTCTGGTCTTAACTGGCCCTATGCACTCTAGTTCCTGCGTTCTGTTCCACGTTTTGTGACCAGAGGTTATTGGAAGGGTAATCCCTGTGTGCATAGTCACTGCTTTTAGGGCATGTTGCCAAAGAGAAAGTTATCTTAGCTCACAAGCTTCCAAGCCAGTGCAAGAGGCCCAGCTCCCAGGGGTACCCGGCCAGTGACTGATAATGACTTGGTTTAGCTTGGCTGTGGGTTGAGTTTTTAAAGCACGCTTTTCTTGTGCACTGGGATTTTTGTGTCTGCTGCTTCTTTAGGTTTCTCAACAGCTCCATTGCTTCTCAATTCAGGAGTGATTTTTCTTGCTTGGGCACATTCTATCTACTGTGCTTTGATTCCTTCCCGAAGAAACATCAGTGCCAGATTGAGGCTTCCTGTTCATCTTCTTCACCTGGTGTATATGAAAAACAGCTGTTGAAGGCATTGGCCCTGTACCCATTTCCTTGCACACTTGGAGGCTGATTCCTCCAAAAATTAATTTTTGATTTGGTTCTTACCCCAATTTCTTAATAAAATCTATGGTCAGGGAACTTTGTGGCTACCTGGGTCAGAAACTCCAAGCCTAGGCTCTGTTGCCTAAATAAGTCTAAAAAAGATTTGTTGACTGGGAGTAAGAAACTATCTTCAGCTCTCCCAGAGAGGCAAGGATTATATGATTCGGCTGGAAACTACTTATGTGTTTGCTGCAGACCCCATTTTGTTTCCCAGAGCACCTGTGGCCCCTCTTGGAGGCCTCAGCATCCTTGCTTGAAATCTCTTGGGTCCTTGAGGAGGTGAGGCTTGATCTGGGCATGGCCCTTGTTTCTTGAGTCCACCTCCCCTCCACTGCCCTCAAGGCCTTGGTTTGTTGTAGACAACCACAATAAATATTGAACCTAAGGGCTGCTGCAAAAGAATTGGAAAAAATATGGCTAGGAAATGCTATCACCCTTGAAACGCTGGGAAATTCGGGGTAATTGCTGAGTGCCTCATATTAGTTCCTCTGGAGAAAATACATGGCAAATGCATAATGGGTTAATATTATAAAGTGAAAACTCGTAGAAGATAAATCAGAAGCCCCATATCTGCCTCTGATGCTCAGAAGGGGAAAGGCACTGATTTGCTGATAATATATTTTTATTTTTCTTCTTCTTCTCCAGCCTCAGACGATACAGCAGACTCTCCAGAGGACACTGCAGTATTATGAGCACCGAGTTATTGGGTAAGTAAAATAGATTTTGGTTATTATTTGGGGAAAATTAAAGATAATTACTCAAACACAGCTGTGGAGCATGCGCTTTCCTGCCACCCAAGTCAGTCTTTACCAGTGGCTGTGGGGCGGAGATTCCTTGGGACCTCTGGACTGACTACCTTCGCTTTATTTTTGTTTAATCCTTTTAAATGAAATTCCTTTTGGTATTGCCTTTCCTTTTCAACTTTTCTTCTTCTTGTGTTCTTTCCATCTTCTCCTCCACTGAATCTCCTAACTGTGCCTTAGTGATACAGTCAGGTTTAATGGTACCAACTGAGAGGCTTTAAATGGGATTTTAGAATCCTTTAGGAAAGTCGACTCAGAGTCAATACAAGCCTAATACAGTTCAGGAGAGGTATTGCTTTAGTTAGTTTAGTTAGTTCCACGTTCCATATTTGTCTTTAATCTTTCTTTTCTTGACATCATTGGGATAT
>NW_024419754.1:0-1480 GCF_014898765.1 Herpailurus yagouaroundi
AGCAAAATAATATAAAAACATGGAGGGGGACAAAAACATTAAAAAAAACCTCATAATGTGGAGAATAAACAGGGTTACTGGAAGGACTGTGGGAGGTCTGATGTGCTAAATGGGTAAGGGACTTTAAGTAATCTACTACTGAGATCATTGTTCCACATTATGCTAACTTGGATGTAAATTTAAAAAATAAATTAACTAAAAATTAAAAAAAATAACCCAGTAAATAAAAGACATCCCAACAGAATATTGTTGAAAAGGTGTCAGTCATGAGTCCCCACTAAGGTTTGTACCTAAGTGGCTTTCTTTTTTTTTTTTTTTAATTTTTTTTTCAACGTTTTTATTTATTTTTGGGACAGAGAGAGACAGAGCATGAATAGGGGAGGGGCAGAGAGAGAGGGAGACACAGAATCGGAAGCAGGCTCCAGGCTCTGAGCCATCAGCCCAGAGCCCGACGCGGGGCTTGAACTCACAGACCGCGAGATCGTGACCTGGCTGAAGTCGGACGCTTAACCGACTGCGCCACCCAGGCGCCCCCTAAGTGGCTTTCTTAATTTCCCTAGTTTCTCATAAATACAGACAGTGCGCTCTGACACAAATCTGCTCTTGCCCTGCCTCAAGGTGAGGAGAAAGAATATATTCACCTTTGACTTGGCTTGTTAAAAAGAAAAGAGAAAAGCAAATTCATTTAACATAAAGCAAGTTTTACTCATGATGCAAAATCTGCTTGACTACTTTGGACATAATGTATTGCATTTGTTTATGGCTGACTTTGCCTAATTTAGTGAATCTATTTAAATGACCAAATATTGCACATTTCACTTAGTTGCAAACACACACACACACACACACACACACACACACACACACACACAAATAGCATGAAATAAAAGTGAATAGGATATAACATAAATGCAGTAAGGACATAAAAGATTAGTTTCCCTATAAAACATAAAACAACTGCTTTGGCAACAGTTTTCCATTTGATAACTTCACAAGCTAATTTATATTCACTTCCAATTTATTAACCATTTTTAGAAATACTATGTTTAATGATAACTCTAAATACAAATGGGATTATTTTTCAGAAAGAGGGAAACATTTTTTTTCTCCTTAGTATATTAATTAAGCTGAAAACTGAAAGGATATCAGTTTTGTAAAAGACAATCCCAATAGACAACATTGTTGATATCTGAACCATCATGTCAGTAAAAGTACAGTCAGTGAGGCTGTATCCTTGACTGAAAATCATGCACCATTTGTGGAGGGAACACCAGAAATTCTCCTCCAACATGATGATTGTCATTCAGGAGCTGTATTTTTTTTATTTGATGAAATGGCATGTTCAAACTATCTTTATCATGACTTCAGTCTCTGGCTTTTTAAGTCCAGGTCAGTTCTAAAATGGTGTTAATTCATTTGCCTTGGGTAACTTTTCTTAATCTTGAATACCCAAATAAAAGAGACCTGAAATCAATTTTTT
>NW_024419755.1:0-1734 GCF_014898765.1 Herpailurus yagouaroundi
AAAATAAACATTAAAAAAATTAAAATAAATATGGCAGGGTAGCATTTGAGACTCATAAGTATTGTGCAAATTTGAGGTAGTGTTATAGAAACAACATTTTCTAAGCTTCACTTTATAAACCACATTTGCGCTAATGGAAATCTTCCAAAATAGGAGAATGGAGTTGCCTGGAATCCCGGCCCACACTTCGGGAAGCCCAACGATGCACAGATGGGTCTTCTTGGTTTCTCGTCAGCTCTGTCTCTGTGTCCACCTCTCTTATTCAAAAAGTCACCACCAGCCCCCGCTCCACCCAGCTCATTAAGGAGTCTGAGCTGGCATGAGGAGTTTCTGCCCTTGTGACCTAAGAGTGACTACAGGGCCTGGTACTGCGCCTGGCTCAAAGCAGGTGCTCAACAAACAGTAGCTGCCACCATCCTCATCGTTCTAATTATTGATTCTTTGATGGTAACCATGGCTTAGACGTCTCTGTACCCCTGCACCCTGCAGCAGGGCAGTATAACCGTCAGCAGGCTTTGGAGTTAACAGGCCTGGATTAAACCCCTACCTGGCAGTTTTGGATTTGCGGCTTTGGGCACCTGAACAGGTTACCTACATCCTTTAAGCCCTGTCCCCTTATCTGCCAGATGGGGATAATAAAGTATGTTTTCACGGACTGTTGGGCGAAATTAAGACTGCAACACGCCCAACCCAGGCCTTGACACCAAGTAAGCAAATAGTGAACTAGCTGCTGCCGCTGCTTCCGATTACTGTTACTCTCTAGTCTTGTGCTTTCAACACAGTTATTTGTTGGCTCACTGAAGTCACCACACCGAGACAGACACTTGGGGGCCATTCTCACTAAAACGCTGGGGGAACGGGAGCAGGCACCAGGAGAACAGGTGTCCTTGCCCAGCAGCAGCAAACTAATAGAGCCGAAGAGGCACTGATGGGCCAATCACTCCGCTTGGAACCGTTCCTACCAACCCTGCCAAACCTGCTGGGCGGTGCCCCAGTCCTACTGTCCCCTCGGGGGACTCTGTTGGTGGCCAGCGGTTGGTGCCATATTCCATCACCTATCGCTAAGCCACAAGCATTTATTTGGGGGCATCTAAAGAGATTGTCAGGGGCGCCTGGGTGGCTCAGTCGGTTAAGCATCCGACTCTTGATTTCAGCTCAGGCTGTGATCTCACGGTCGTAAGATCGAGTCCCTCGCATCGGGTTCCACACTGAGCACGGAGCCCGCTTGGGGCTCTTTCTCTCCCTCTCTCTCTGCCCCTCCCCCCTTGCTCTCTTTCAAAATAAACAGACATTAAGAAAAGAGATGATCAAACCTTGTTCATTCAGGATTTCTTTTATTCACTACTGTATTTTGACTCTGACGTCCTTTTTCTAAAATCTGTCATTCATTTACTCAGAAAGTATAGATGACTTCATTATTTTTAATGTTTATCTATTTTTTTTTTCAACGTTTATTTTTTATTTTTGGGACAGAGAGAGACAGAGCATGAACGGGGGAGGGGCAGAGAGAGAGGGAGACACAGAATCGGAAACAGGCTCCAGGCTCTGAGCCATCAGCCCAGAGCCTGACGCGGGGCTCGAACTCACGGACTGCGAGATCGTGACCTGGCTGAAGTCGGACACTTAACCGACTGCGCCACCCAGGCGCCCCAATGTTTACCTATTTTTGAGAGACAGTGTGTGAGCTGGGGGGAGGGACAGAGAGAAAGGGAGACGGAGCATCTGAAGTGGGCT
>NW_024419756.1:0-4913 GCF_014898765.1 Herpailurus yagouaroundi
GATATGTCATTTGCAAATATCTTTTCCCATTCCGTTGGTTGCCTTTTCGTTTTGTTGGTTGTTTCCTTTGCTGTGCAGAAGCTTTTTATCTTCATAAGGTCCCAGTAATTCACTTTTGCTTTTAATTCCCTTGCCTTTGGGGATGTGTCGAGTAAGAGATTGCTACGGCTGAGGTCAGAGAGGTCTTTTCCTGCTTTCTCCTCTAGGGTTTTGATGGTTTCCTGTCTCACATTCAGGTCCTTGATCCATTTTGAGTTTATTTTTGTGAATGGTGTGAGAAAGTGGTCTAGTTTCAACCTTCTGCATGTTGCTGTCCAGTTCTCCCAGCACCATTTGTTAAAGAGACTGTCTTTTTTCCATTGGATGTTCTTTCCTGCTTTGTCAAAGATGAGTTGGCCATACGTTTGTGGGTCTAGTTCTGGGGTTTCTATTCTATTCCATTGGTCTATGTGTCTGTTTTTGTGCCAATACCATGCTGTCTTGATGATGACAGCTTTGTAGTAGAGGCTAAAGTCTGGGATTGTGATGCCTCCTGCTTTGGTCTTCTTCTTCAAAATTACTTTGGCTATTCGGGGCCTTTTGTGGTTCCATATGAATTTTAGGATTGCTTGTTCTAGTTTCGAGAAGAATGCTGGTGCAATTTTGATTGGGATTGCATTGAATGTGTAGATAGCTTTGGGTAGTATTGACATTTTGACAATATTTATTCTTCCAATCCATGAGCAGGGAATGTCTTTCCATTTCTTTAAATCTTCTTCAATTACCTTCATAAGCTTTCTATAGTTTTCAGCATACAGATCCTTTACATCTTTGGTTAGATTTATTCCTAGGTATTTTATGCTTCTTGGTGCAATTGTGAATGGGATCAGTTTCTTTATTTGTCTTTCTGTTGCTTCATTGTTAGTGTATAAGAATGCAACTGATTTCTGTACATTGATTTTGTATCCTGCAACTTTGCTGAATTCAGGTATCAGTTCTAGCAGACTTTTGGTGGAGTCTATCGGATTTTCCATGTATAATATCATGTCATCTGCAAAAAGCGAAAGCTTCACTTCATCTTTGCCAATTTTGATGCCTTTGATTTCCTTTTGTTGTCTGATTGCTGATGCTAGAACTTCCAGCACTATGTTAAACAACAGCGGTGAGAGTGGGCATCCCTGTCGTGTTCCTGATCTCAGGGAAAAAGCTCTCAGTTTTTCCCCGTTGAGGATGATGTTAGCTGTGGGCTTTTCATAAATGGCTTTTATGATCTTTAAGTATGTTCCTTCTATCCCGACTTTCTCAAGGGTTTTTATTAAGAAAGGGTGCTGGATTTCGTCAAAGGCCTTTTCTGCATCGATTGACAGGATCATATGGTTCTTCTCTTTTTTTTTTGTTAATGTGATGTATCACGTTGATTGATTTGCGAATATTGAACCAGCCCTGCATCCCAAGAATGAATCCCACTTGATCATGGTGAGTAATTCTTTTTATATGCCGTTGAATTCGATTTGCTAGTATCTTATTGAGAATTTTTGCATCCATATTCATCAGGGATACTGGCCTGTAGTTCTCTTTTTTTACTGGGTCTCTGTCTGGTTTAGGAATCAAAGTAATACTGGCTTCATAGAATGAGTCTGGAAGTTTTCCTTCCCTTTCTATTTCTTGGAATAGCTTGAGAAGGATAGGTATTATCTCTGCTTTAAACGTCTGGTAGAACTCCCCTGGGAAGCCATCTGGTCCTGGACTCTTATTTGTTGGGAGATTTTTGATAACCGATTCAGTTTCTTCACTGGTGATGGGTCTGTTCAAGCTTTCTATTTCCTCCTGATTGAGTTTTGGAAGAGTGTGGGTGTTCAGGAATTTGTCCATTTCTTCCAGGTTGTCCAATTTGTTGGCATATAATTTTTCATAGTATTCCCTGATAATTGTTTGTATCTCTGAGGGATTGGTTGTAATAATTCCATTTTCATTCATGATTTTATCTATTTGGGTCATCTCCCGTTTCTTTTTGAGAAGCCTGGCTAGAGGTTTGTCAATTTTGTTTATTTTTTCAAAAAACCAACTCTTGGTTTCGTTGATCTGCTCTACAGTTTTTTTAGATTCTATATTGTTTATTTCTGCTCTGATCTTTATTATTTCTCTTCTTCTGCTGGGTTTAGGCTGCCTTTGCTGTTCTGCTTCTATTTCCTTTAGGTGTGCTGTTAGATTTTGTATTTGGGATTTTTCTTGTTTCTTGAGATAGGCCTGGATTGCAATGTATTTTCCTCTCAGGACTGCCTTCGCTGCGTCCCAAAGCGTTTGGACTGTTGTATTTTCATTTTCGTTTGTTTCCATATATTTTTTAATTTCTTCTCTAATTGCCTGGTTGGCCCACTCATTCGTTAGTAGGGTGTTCTTTAACCTCCATGCTTTTGGAGGTTTTCCAGACTTTTTTCTGTGGTTGATTTCAAGCTTCATAGCATTGTGGTCTGAAAGTATGCATGGTATGATTTCAATTCTTGTAAACTTATGAAGGGCTGTTTTGTGACCCAGTATATGATCTATCTTGGAGAATGTTCCATGTGCACTCCAGAAGAAAGTATATTCTGTTGCTTTGGGATGCAGAGATCTAAATGTATCTGTCAAGTCCATCTGATCCAATGTCTCATTCAGGGCCCTTGTTTCTTTATTGACCGTGTGTCTAGATGATCTATCCATTTCTGTAAGTGGGGTGTTAAAGTCCCCTGCAATTACCACATTCTTATCAATAAGGTTGCTTATGTTTATGAGTAATTGTTTTATATATTTGGGTGCTCTGGTATTCGGCGCATAGACATTTATAATTGTTTGCTCTTCCTGATGGATAGACCCTGTCACTATTATATAATGTCCTTCTTCATCTCTTGTTACAGCCTTTAATTTAAAGTCTAGTTTGTCTGATATAAGTATGGCTACTCCAGCTTTCTTTTGGCTTCCAGTAGCATGATAAATAGTTCTCCATCCCCTCACTCTCAATCTAAAGGTGTCCTCAGGTCTAAAATGAGTCTCTTGTAGACAGCAAATAGATGGGTCTTGTTTTTTTATCCATTCTGATACCCTATGTCTTTTGGTTGGCACATTTAATCCATTTACATTCAGTGTTATTATAGAAAGATATGGGTTTAGAGTCATTGTGATGTCTGTATGTTTTATGCTTGTAGTGATGTCTCTGGTACTTTGTCTCACAGGGTCCCCCTTAGGATCTCTTGGAGGGCTGGTTTAGTGGTGACAAATTCCTTCAGTTTTTGTTTGTTTGGGAAGACCTTTATCTCTCCTTCTATTCTAAATGACAGACTTGCTGGATAAAGGATTCTCGGCTGCATATTTTTTCTGTCTAGCACACTGAAAATCTCGTGCCAATTCTTTCTGGCCTGCCAAGTTTCAAAAGAGAGATCAGTCACGAGTCTTATAGGTCTCCCTTTATATGTGAGGGCACGTTTACCCCTTGCTGCTTTCAGAATTTTCTCTTTATCCTTGTATTTTGCCAGTTTCACTATGATATGTCGTGCAGAAGATCGATTCAAGTTACGTCTGAAGGGAGTTCTCTGTGCCTCTTGGATTTCAATGCCTTTTTCCTTCCCCAGTTCAGGGAAGTTCTCAGCTATTATTTCTTCAAGTACCCCTTCAGCACCTTTCCCTCTCTCTTCCTCCTCTGGGATACCAATGATGCGTATATTATTTCTTTTTAGTGTATCACTTAGTTCTCTAATTTTCCCCTCATACTCCTGGATTTTTTTATCTCTCTTTTTCTCAGCTTCCTCTTTTTCCATAACTTTATCTTCTAGTTCACCTATTCTCTCCTCTGCCTCTTCAATCCAAGCCGTGGTGGTTTCCATTTTGTTATGCATTTCGTTTAAAGCGTTTTTCAGCTCCTCGTGACTGTTCCTTAGTCCCTTGATCTCTGTAGCAAGAGATTCTCTGCTGTCAGCTATACTGTTTTCAAGCCCAGCGATTAATTTTATGACTATTATTCTAAATTCACTTTCTGTTATATTATTTAAATCCTTTTTGATCAGCTCATTAGCTGTTGTTATTTCCTGGAGATTCTTCTGAGGGGAATTCTTCCGCTTGGTCATTTTGGATAGTCCCTGGCGTGGTGAGGACCTGCAGGGCACTTCCCCTGTGCTGTGGTGTATAACTGGAGTTGGTGGGCGGAGCCGCAGTCAGACCTGATGTCTGCCCCCAGCCCACCGCTGGGGCCACAGTCAGACTGGTGTGTGCCTTCTCTTCCCCTCTCCTAGGGGCGGGATTCACTGTGGGGTGGGGTGGCCTGTCTGGGCTACTTGCACACTGCCAGGCTTGTGATGCTGGGGATCTGGCGTCTTAGCTGGGGTGGGTAGGCAAGGTGCACAGGGGCAGGAGGGGCAGGCTTAGCTTGCTTCTCCTTAGGTGATCCACTTCAGGAGGGGCCCTGTGGCAGCAGGAGGGAGTCGGATCCGCTGCCGGAGGTTTGGCTCTGCAGAAGCGCAGAGTTGGGTGTTTGCGTGGAGCAAGCAAGTTCCCTGGCAGGAACTGGTTCTCTTTGGGGTTTTGGCTGGGGGATGGGCGGGGGAGATGGCGCTGGCGAGCGCCTTTGTTCCCCACCAAACTGAGCTCTGTGGTCCGGGGGTTCAGCAGCTCTCCTTCCCTTTGTCCTCCAGCCTTCCCGCTTTCTGAGCAGAGCTGTTAACTTATGACCTCCCAGACGCTAAGTCGCGCTTGCTGTCGGAACACAGTCCGTCAGGCCCCTCCGCTTTTTGCAAGCCAGACTCGGGGGCTCTGCTTGGCCGGCCAGCCGCCCCTCCGCCCCAGCTCCCTCCCGCCAGTCTGTGGAGCGCGCACCGCCTCGCCGCCCTTCCTACCCTCTTCCGTGGGCCTCTCGTCTGCGCTTGGCTCCGGCGACTCCGTTCTGCTAATCCTCTGGTGGTTTTCTG
>NW_024419757.1:0-1250 GCF_014898765.1 Herpailurus yagouaroundi
GAAACATATACACTACCAAAACTGAAACAGGAAGAAATAGAAAATTTCAACACACCCATTACCAGTAAGGAAATCGAATCAGTAATAAAAACTCTGTCGAAACCAAGAGTCCAGGGCCAGATGGCTTTCCGGGGGGAATTCAACCAAACATTTAACGAAGAGTGAACACCTATTCTCTTGAAGCTGTTCCAAAACATAGAAATGGAAGGAAAACTTCCAAACTCTTCCTATGTAGTCAGCATTACCTTGATTCCAAAACCAGAGACCCCACTAAAAAGGAGAACTATAGACCAATTTCCCTGATGAACACGGACGCAAAACTCCTCACCAAGGTATCAGCCGACAATACATTAAAAATACATTAAATACATTAAAAGAATACATTAAAAAGTATGAACATGGATGCAAAACTCCTCAACAAGATAGTAGGCGACTGGATTCAACCATACATTAAAAAAAAGTATTCACCACAACCAAGTGGGATTTATACCTGGGATGCAGAGCTGGTTCAATATCCACAAAACAAATAATGTGAATCATCACATCAATAAAAGAAAGGACAAGACCCATACGATCCTCTCAACAGACTCAGAGAAAACATCTGACAAAATACAGCATCCTTTCTTGATAAAAACCCTCAAGAAAGTAGGGATAGAAGGAGCATACCTCGAGATAAAAAAAAACAAAAAAAACAAAAAAAACAAACAAAAAAAACATGGATAAACGACCCAGCGCTAATATCATCCTCAATGGGGAAAAACTGAGAGCTTTCCCCCCTAAGGTCAGGAACAAGACAGGGATGCCCACTCTCACCACTGTTACTCAACATAGTATTGGAAGTCTTAGCCTCTGCCATCAGACAACACAAAGAATTAAAAGGCTTCCAATTCAGCCAGGAGGAGGTCAAAAATTCACTCTTCACAGACGACATGATACTCTATATGGAAAACCCAAAAGATTCCACCAAAAACCTGCTAGACTTGATTCATAAATTCAGCAAAGCTGCAAGATATAAAGTCAATGTACAGAAATCGGTTGCATTCCTATCCAACAAGCATGAAGCGACAGGAAGAGGCATGAAGGGATCGATCCCGTTGACAGTTGCGCAAAAACCCATAAAATACCTAGGAATAAATCGGTTAACCAAACAGGTAGAAAATCTATACACTGAAAACAATAGAAAGCTTATGAAAGAAATTGAAGACACACACACACACACACACACACACACACACACACACACACACACA
>NW_024419758.1:0-1230 GCF_014898765.1 Herpailurus yagouaroundi
TGATATAATTTATACATCCGAACATTCAAATAGTTGTTATAACTATTATCAGTATATCCAAGAAATTATAGGGCAGAATGAGCATGTTAAATAGAGACATGCAAGTGGTATGTAAGACCGAAACCAAACTTCGCATGACAAAAACAATGACTAAAATAAGAAATCTGGTCTATGATTACTGAAAGGAATTAAAGGCATATAGACAGTGCAGGAAAAAAGGTTGATGAACCTAAAGACATAGCAATGGAAATCGTCTGAAATGAAACACACAGACAAAATATGCCTGCAAACCGTCCCACGTACATGTAATTGTATCTCCAAGGAACACATACAAGAAAACTAATTTGAATAAATAATGAAACTAATTTGAATTTATAGTTGGTAAGTTTGATGCAAACTAAAAATATAGAGTTCCAATAAGGTCAATGAACCTCAAGGACAGGAAATATGAGGAAAACTACACCAAGGCACCCCACAATCAAATTGCTTTCATCCAGGGAAAGGGTGGGAAAAGATTTCTCATCAGAACCAATGCAATCTAGAATACAGTAGGATAACATTTTTAAAGTACCTAAAGTAGGAAACCATTATGATCTGGGCTTAGGCAAACATTTCGTAGCTACACCACCAACAATATGATTCATTACAAGAAAAACATATGATTGGATTTTATCACACTAAAACTTTTGCTTTTCAAAGAACAAAGGCATTGAAATCACAAGACTGAGACTGGGAGAATATATTTATCAATCATCTATGTGAAATGGGACTTATATCTAGAACATATGTGCAATCCGCAAGATTCAATATTCTGAAGCTAAATAATCCAAAAAAAAAAAAAGGCAAATGATTTGAAAACACACATTACCAAAAAAGTTATATGTACAGCAGATACACACATGAAAATGTGTTCAGCATCATGAGGGGAAATGCAAATATAAGCTACAATGAGATAAATGAGATACAATGAGATCAACTACTACTTCATGCGTACAAGATGTCTAAAATCAAAAGACAGGGCTCCGAAGTGTTAGCTAGGATATGAAAGAACTGGAATTCTCACACACTGCTGATGAGAATGTAAAAGTGATAAAACTACCCGGGCAAACAGTTTGACAGTATCCTAAAAAGCTGAACATGCAACCTATTCTATGACTCAGCCAAATCTACTCTCAAATATTTTCCCTAGAGGGATCAAAGTATACGATCATACAAAAAAAAAAAAAAAAA
>NW_024419759.1:0-16168 GCF_014898765.1 Herpailurus yagouaroundi
GAGTCCTCCTCAGCGGGCGCCAGGGTCTTCCGGGTCCTGACTGTGCTCCTCCAGTCAAGGCTGCGTCTTGAGTCTGTGTCCACGTACGTTCCCTACTCTCCTAGTTACTTCGTAAATGAGTTGCTCTGTTCTCCCCACACCCAGTCCGTGCTGTCTCCCATCAGTCCTGTGTCGCCTGTGTAGTTGGGGCTGGTCTGTAACCTATGCTGTGTGCGAGGTGGGCGATGTGGTATTTTCCTGCCTTCGGAGGAAATGCCTAGAAATTTTACTGTAGCGTGAGACACATGGCTCTTGGTTGGGTCGATTGTCCACCCCCTGAAGGTAGGAATTCGATTAACTCCATACGGACGTTAATCTCTTCTCCACGTTGTCACCAGAAGTAAGGATGTCAGCAGTATAGGAAGCAATGGTGTGTGTTTCTACCAAAGGCCTGGATGTCTGTGGGCTTCTAGTCCACATCCCAAGTCACAGGTAAGTGTTCTAACTTTGTTATTCGATTAGAGCTTCCCTGTTTTCCACGGAGATGCTTGGAGGATGACCTGTTAGTTGTGGGCCAGGTTGCTGCTACCCAGGCGAACGGAGATGTTGGTAAGTCGAGCACGTGCAGAACATGATTCTAAGGCTTGATGAAGTTCAAGCCACACCATCTCTGCTCCTGGAGGGTTGGACATTTTCCCCCTTTGGTCCATGACTCTAACTGCCGTTGGATTTCTGTGTTCAGATCAGTTTGCTGGAATTCTAATTTTTGTCATTTGTTGTGTGTTTTAATTTTTTATGTTTGCTTATTTTTGAGAGAGAACATCAGCAGGAGAGAGGCAGAGAGAGAGAGGCAGAGAGACACAGGATGCAAAGCAGGCTCCAGGCTCTGAGCTGTCAGCACAGAGCCAATATGGGGCTCGATCCCACGAACTGTGAGATCATGACCTGAGCGAAGTCGGACGCTTAACCAACTGAGCCACCGAAGCACCCCCCCCATTCCTTTTTTTTAACGTTCATTTTTGAGAGAGACAGAGCAGGGGATGGGCAGAGAGAGAGGGAGACACAGAATCCGAAGCAGGCTCCAGGCTCGGAGCCATTAGCACAGAGCCCGATCCAAGGCTCGAACCCACAAACTGAGATCGTGACCTGAGCCGAAGTCAGACGCTTAACTGACAAAGCCACCCAGGAGCCCCTGTTCATATTTTAATTTAAAAATATTTCACTGCTGGAGCACCTGGGTGACTCAGTCCATTGAATGTCTGAATTTTTATTTCGGTTCAGGTCACCATCCTACGGTCATGGGATTGAGCTCCACATTGGGCTCTGCATGAAGTATGGAGCCTGCTTCGGAGTCTCTAAAAGTTAAAAAAAATACTCCATCATTAAAACATGCTCTGGGGTGCCTCGGTGGCCCAGCCTTGGCTGGCTTCAGCTCAGGTCATGATCTCGCGGTTCGTGGGTTCGAGCCCCACATGGGGCTCTGTGCTGATAGCTCGGAGACTGGAACCTGCTTCGGATTCTGCGTCTCCCTCTCTCTCTGCCCCTCCCCGCTCCCACTCTCTCAAAAAAAAAAAAAAATGCTAAGCATCATCCAAGTTTTCATTGGCTGTAACGTGTTTCTGGCGGAGGGTCATCCCTCGATGCCCATGTCTGCCGGCCTGTCAGCGTGGTGCCCATGGCAGGCCAGGGTGGCCGTGGCAATTTCTTCAAACGAGAATGAAGTTGGCCGTGTCGATAGACTCTTCTTCCTTTCACAAATGATTTCTCTGCGGCAGGCGGTGCTGTTTGCTGGCCTCTCACCCACAGGAGAAGCTTCTTTCCAAACACATGCTCTCCAACCTGCCACGGGGTCTCTGATATTCTGTCCTTGTCACGTCCGCAATCATCCCAGCACCCTCACCAGGAGGAGACTCCTTCTCAAGGAACCAGGCTCTTCGCACCTCCCCAGGAAGCGCCTCCTCGTCCGTTCCCGTTTGGTCCTGGGACGGCAGCGATTCAGTCCTACCTTCAGGCTCCACTCCTCACTCTGGTTCTCCTGTTTCCACCCCACCTGTGGGGACGGCCTCCCCCGGTCTCGACCCCTCACAGTCATCCATCGGGGTTGGAATCAACTCCTTCCAATTCCTGGTAATGTTGATGTTCTGACTTCTTCCCACGATATTCACGACCGTTCTGTGGCATCTCGGAGGGTGACTCCTTTCCGGTTCACTCTGCCCCAGTCCCTCAGAGGAATCACCATCTATGGCAGCTGTAGCTTCACGAAATGTAGTTCCTAAAAAGACGTGAAAGTTGAAGACTTACCGCTCCACGGGCTGCAGAACAGGCGGACGTTGTGTTGGCTGCCGTGGAAACACTCATCTCGTTCGTCGTCAGAGCTCATGGGTGACCCAGTGAGGGGTCAATGAGCAGTAACAGTTTGAATCTTTTTTTTCTGAGCAGTAGTCCCAACAGTGGGCTTAAAACATTCAGTCACGTTGTAAAGACACGGGCTGTCATCCAGGCTTTGTCGTTCCACTGACAGAGCACAGGCAGAGGGCAGGGGGCATAATTCTCCAGGGCCCCAATTCTCCAGGGCCCAGGATGGCCACTGAGCACTGGCTGCCCCGTGAAGTCACTAGCTGCATCAGCCCCTAACAAGAGAGTCAGCCCGTCCCTAGAAGCTTTGAGGCCAGGCACTGACTTCTTTCTGGCCACGAAAGTCCTAAATGGCCTCTTCTTCCAACAGAAGGCTGTTCGTTTACACTGAAAATCTGCTGTTCAATGGGGCCACCTCCAGTCACCTCAGCTACATCTTCTGACACCTACTGCCGTCACCTGCACTTGAGGTTATGGAGATGCCTTCTTTCCTCAGACCTCATGACCCAACCTCGGCTGGCTTCAGACTTATCAGCTTCCTCGCCTCCCTCAGCCTTTGCGGAACTGAAGAGAGCCAAGGCCTTGCTCTGGGTGAGGCTTGGGCTTAAGGGAAGGTTTGTGGCTGGTCTGACCTTTCCGTCCCGACCGCTCAAACTTTCTCCACATCGGATGTAAATCTGCTTCGCCTTCGATTCATCTGCTCACCGGAGTAGCCCTTTTCAGTTCCTTCTAGAACATTACTCTCTATTCACAGCCGGTCTGCTTGGCACAAGAGACCTAGCTTTTGCCCTCTCTCGATGTTCAACATGCCTTCCTCACGGAGCTTAACCATTTCTACCTTTTGATTTGCAGTGAGAGACGTGTGACTCTCTCACTTGTACCCTAGAGACCATTGTAGGGTTATTAGTTGCCCTGGTTTTAATACTGTTTTGTCTCCAGGACAAGGGACACGGCACAGTGGGTCCACGAAGCAGGCACAGCATGCACAGTGCGTATTGATGAAGTTCGCATCGTACATCCTGGTTTCCCAGCTACAACGGTAACATCAAGGGTCCCCACGACAACGAGAGAAACAATGGAAACATTTGGAATACTGCCAGCAGGACACACAGACGTGAAGTGAGCAGATGCTGTAGGAAAATGGCACCTGTAGCCTTGGCACCACAGACCTCCACTGTGTAGAAGACACAGTATCTGCAAAGCACAACACAGTGAGGTATGCCTGCCATTTTGTGTTTTATATTGAGGTCTATGTTCCAGTTTGAATTAATTCTGTAACGGGTGTAAGGTCTCTGTCTCCGTGGGTCGTTTCCTGCACATGGATGTCCTGTTGTCCCGGCATGATTTACGGGAGACCCTCTCTGTTCTGTTGTCTTTACTCCTTTGTCAGCATCAGTGGACTGTGTTGATGTGGGCCACCTTCCAGACTCTTTTTTTTTTTTTTTTAATTTTTTTTTCAATGTTTATTTATTTTTGGGACAGAGAGAGACAGAGCATGAACGGGGGAGGGTCAGAGAGAGAGGGAGACACAGAATCGGAAACAGGCTCCAGGCTCTGAGCCATCAGCCCAGAGCCCGACGCGGGGCTCGAACTCACGGACCGCGAGATCGTGACCTGGCTGAAGTCGGAGGCTTAACCGACTGCGCCACCCAGGCGCCCCCCACCTTCCAGACTCTCTATTCGGTCTTGTTGATCTGCTCTTTCAGCAGGACCACCCTGTCCCCATCACCGTGGCTCCCCAGTGAGTCGTGACATTGGGTAGCATCATAGGGTCAGCTCTCCAACCTCATTCTTCTTCAGAATTGAGCTGGCTAGTCTGGATCTCTTGCCTCTTCATACATACTTTAGAATCCATTTGTTGATATCTGCACAATAACTGGCTGGGAATGTGGAATTTTTTTCGTCTGGTTGGATTGGCTAGGGCTTTGTCTCTAGTTGTCATCACCTGCCCCCTTTCCCTCTCCCAAAATGTCGTTGTCTCTCATGATGTTGAAAAGCAGTGGTGAGGGGACATTTTTGCCTTGTTCCTGATTGTAGGGAGAAAATGTTGAGCTTCTCACCATTAAGTATAATGTTAGCTGCATGTTTCTGGTAGATGTTCTTTATTAAGTTGAGGGAGCGCCCCTCATTCCTAGATTGCTGAGGAATCTACAAGTTAGTTAACGTAGAGTGTAATACAACTTAATACAAGTTAGTTAACATAGAGTGTAATAATGATTTCAGGAATAGAATTTAATGATTTATCACTTACATAGAACACCCAGTGCTCATCCCATGTGTCTTCTTTGATGCCCTTCGCCCATCTAGCCCATCCCCCCACCCAACACGCCTACAGCAACCCTCAGTTTGTTCTCTGTACTTAAGAGTCTCTTATGGTTGGTCTCCCTCTCTGTTTTGTATTATTTTTGCTTCCCTTCCCTTATGTTCATCTGTTTTGTATCTTAAATTCCACACACGAGTGAAGTCATGTGATACATGTCTTTCTCGGACTAATTTCGCTTAGCATAATACCCTCTAGTTCCATCCATGTAGTTGCAAGTGGCAAGATTTCATCCTTTTTTATCACTGAGTAATGTTCCATCGGGTATATATATCACATCTTTATCCATTCATCCACCGATGGACATTTGGGCTCTTTCCATAACTTGGCTATTGTCGACAGCTATACACGTTTAGCTATAAACATTGGGGTGCATGTCCCTATGCATCACCACACCTATATCCTCTGGATAAATACCTAGTAGTGCAATTGTTGGGTCATGGGGTAATTCTATTTGTAACTTTTTGAGGAACCTCCACACTGTTTTCCAGAGCGGCTGCACCAGTTTGCATTCCCACCAGCAGTGCATCTTCACCAACATCTGTTGTTGCCTGAGTTGTTAACGTTAGCCATTCTGACAGGTGTAAGGTGGTATTTCATGGTGGTTTTGATTTGTATTTCCCTGATGATGAGTGAAGTAGAGCATTTTTTCATGTGTCGGTTGGCCATCTGGATGTCTCCTTTGGAGAAGTGTCTATTCATGTCTTTTGCCCATTTCTTCACTAGATTATTTGGTTTTTGGGTGTTGAGTTTGATAAGTTCTTTATAGAGATTTTGGATACTAACCCTTTATCTAATGTGTCACTTGCAAATATCTTCTCCCATTCTATCGGTTGCCCTTTAGTTTTGCTGATTGTTTCCTTCGCTGTGCAGAAGCTTTTTATCTTGATGAGGTCCCAGTAGTTCATTTGTGCTTTTATTTCCCTTGCCTCTGGAGACGTGTTGAGTAAGAAGTTGCTGCAGCCGAGGTGAAAGAGGTTTTTGCCTGCTTTCTTCTCTAGGATTTTGATGGCTTCCTGTCTTACACTGAGGTCTTTCAACCATTTTGAGTTTATTTTTGTGTCTGGTGTAAGCAAGTGGTCCAGGTTCATTCTTGTGCATGTCGCCGTCCAGTTTTCCCAGCACCACTTGAAGAGACTATCTTTATTCCATTGGACGTTCTTTCCTGCTTTGTCAGAGATTAGTTGGCCATACGTTTGGGGGTCCATTTCTGGGTTTTCTACTCTGTTCCATTGATCTGAGCATCTCTTCTTGTGCCCGTACCATACTGTCTTGATGATGACAGCGTTGTAATACAGCTTGAAGTCTGGGATTGTGATGCCTCCTGCTGTGGTTTTCTTTTTCAAGATCGCTTTGGCTATTCGGGGTCTTTTCTGGTTTCATACAAATTTTGGGATTGTCTGTTATAGCTCTGTGAAGAATGCTGGTGTTCTTTTGATAAGGATTGCTATATTGCTTAGTTTTTATCATGAATTGGTGTTGAATTTTGTTGCATGTTTTATCTGTCTCTACTACCCTGGAACAAGGCCGGGGTCTGGCTGCTGGGGTTCCCCTCATGAAGAGACACCTGCAGCCTTAATGTGAAGCCCAAGACCTCATCGAATAGCGTCTCGAAAGGGTGACCGACCTTTCCTAGTTGAAAGCGAACAACTCAGAAAGATCTGAGGGGCCGTGTTCCCTCCGCCCTGGAGCCATGCAGGTAGGTGAGGACTAGTCTGAGCGGTACGTGTCGGCCTTGTCCCGGTCGCCTGAGACTGGCTGACTGGGTACATTTTTCACTCACTTGCATCAATACTCCGGGTGGCCAGGGACCCTGCTGCAGAAGCCACCTGGCCTCGGGAGCAGACAGCTCACGGCACATGCCTACTCCTGGCCCTCAGCTACACAAATGTGCTTACTCCCTGTGAAGGCCAAGCTGAAGACCCGGTTCTGCCAGGCTGGCCTCCAAAAACTCACCTGGGGACCTTGTTCGCTGGAGAAGCCAGGACCCCATCAGGCAGCAGGTCCAAATGGGGAAGGCGCGTTGCCAGTTTAAAGCTGACATTTCAGAAAGATTTTCCAGGTGTTTCCCTCCACCTTGGAGGCTGTGCGGTTGATGGGAATAGGCCTGAGCTCCACGGGCCAGGGGTGTACAGGCCCCCAGGGTTGAAGCTGGAGTGTGCCCGGCCCCAGTGCAGGCCTCCCTAATTCACTTCTCCCGGGCCTGAGAGAGGGCCCCTGCCAGGAGGGACTGGGAACGGAAGGGGAAATTGTGGGTCCGAGGAATCTGGAAAATTCCAAGCCCTCGCCTACACAAATGCCCGTGAGGAGACAGGACACCCTAAAATGCACCACGCTGGCAGGCTGATGACTTTGAAGTAAGCAGCCAGCACACGAGCCCTTCCCATGTCAGCGTCCGGGTCAAGTAGAGACAAGAGTGGGAGAACCCCTTCCCACAGCTGGAGAAAATACTTGCAGAACTCGTTCCTGGTAAGTGGTGCCAACCCTTCTGAGATTGTGCCTGTAGAAACCTATGTGAAATTTAGCATTGTGGAAGCCGTACAAAACTCCTAAAGATCTGATCGGTCCTGGTGTGTTATCACCTGTAATTCTGTCATTTGAAGTGCCCTGAGCCACAGAAGTCCCCAGATCTCCTTGTCAGCTGCATGACAGGAACTAAGCAGGATTTAAACATGGCCCTTTTAAGTCCTTCCTCATTTGCAGCTGTTGTGCTTTGACTCCGATGCTTCTGCAAGGGTGCTTCCTTCTCAAGCAGAAGGGGTGAGCACAGACCCAGGTGCTAGAATGGGCTGTTAATTTCAGATGGTACCATTGACCCAGGGTCAGATTTACAGAACTCTGCAGGGGGACCCGACAGCCCCACAAAACCATAACAAAGATCAATGATTCATTACATGGAAGTGAATACGGGGAGGGCATTTGTAACTGTCAGGACTTCGTTCACGATCACCTGTCGTGTTCCCGATAGAAGAACGTCTACTTACAGCAGTTCTGTAAATGAGACCTTTGTAAACAGGATGGAGGCTTGTGCCCAACATGATGCCCCGAGATCAGCAACCTCTGTTACATTCCTGTTTTCACATCCATCCTGGCGTATGCTCAGCGGGAATCTGATCTCGGAATGGGGCACGGTTGGGAACACTGCCGAGATTACCAAGGTTTGACCGGAACCATATTTGAGAAAGACCCTGTTGACTCCAAACTGGCCAGCTTTTAGGAACTGAGGTTGACTTTATGCAGCCACTAAAGCCCCTTGGAAATGTCCCCTTGATGGCTTGCTTGCAGGGCCCCTGCAGCCTTCCCAGGGGATCAAAGGTCACTTCCTCACAGGACCAAGAACTTCCGGAGATTTGGGGGCCTCGAGAAGAGAGGAAGTAACCTCCAGCTACAGGCATTACAAAGACGGTGAGGTAGCAGGACCCTGATTCACCTCCTCCCTGGTCGGTAGTTCCTCCTGCAGCCCTGAGGGAATGACTGGACAGACCACGCAGGGAAGGGCAGGAGAGTAACACTGTGACCTGCGGGGGGTGGAAGGACCAGGAACGGATTCATCCGGCCAGGACACACAGAGCCACGGTGTGAAATGGCAACTAGAATACAAAGGAAATCATGCCAGAGCACCTACCAAAAGGTGGGGGTTTGGAGGTGCTGGCCAGACCGTGACTTCCCTCCCCCCTTCGCCTGGCCAGTGCAGATGAAGCCAGCCTGCTGCTTCAGCGAGGCTGGGGCCCCAGTCAGCCCGCCAAGGCGACCCCGGCGCAGCACCCAGTGTAGCTCCAGCCCTCTCTGCAAGGTGACACAGGCGCAAAGCACCCTGGGACGTGCCAGGCCTGCTCCTGTGTCAGCTCCACGTGACTGGCCAGGGAACCCCCAGTGTGGAGTACCCCAGAACCACCTGGTCCACATGCCCTTGGCTCGTGCCATCCAGCCCATCCTGGGGCCTCTGTGGAGCACCCTGGGTCCCCTGCTTCAGCTCCAGTGATCCCACCAGGTGTCCCCTGCACTGAATGCCCTGGGACCTCCTGGCCTGTACCAACCTTACCTCTGCCTGTTCCCGCAGGGCACCCTCTGCACGGACTACCCTGGGGTCCCCGTGCCCATGCCTGCTTCAGCTCTAGCTGTCCGATCAGGATGGCCCTGGGACCCCCACCTGCACCCACCATAGTGCCAGCCAGCCAGCCAAAGCCCCAGGCATATGCAGTTTGCACAGGGCATGTTCCTGAATAAGGCCTTTCCTCCAAGATTGGAGACAGCTGTTCCACCTAACTCACAAACACACACAGAAAGTCAAAATGAGGAGACAGGAACATGCTCCAAATGGAAGAAAAAGACAAAGCTTCAGAAAAACAACCACGTGAAACAGATCAGCAATCTACCTGAGAAAGACTTCAAAGCAGAGGTCATAGCAGTGCTCGCTGGACTCGAGAGAAGAGTGGATGGGCTCAGTGAGAACTTCCCCAGAGAGACAGCAAATATAAGAATCAGAGACTATGGTAACTGAAATGAACATACAGGAGGGAAGCAGCAGATCACAGGACGCAGAGGGATGGATCCGCAACCTGAAAGACAGGGTCATGGTCCACGTTGAGCCGCAGGGAAGGAAGGAAGACATGAATAAATAAAAAGGAGGCCAAGTTCAGAAAGCTCCAGGACAACACAAAGCCTGTGACTGCTCACATTAGAGGGATCCCAGAAGGAGGAGAGAGAGAAAGGGAAAGCACTTAAATAATAACCGAAAACCTCCCTAACCTGAAGAACAGGAAGGAAGGAAATAGATATTCAGGACCAAGAAGCACAGACAACCTCACAGAAGATGAGGCCCGGGAGGTCCTCCCACAATAGATGATAATCCAGTGGTCAACAATTAAAGAGAGAGAGAATCTTAAAAACAATGGTAGAAAAGCAACCAGTTGCCCACAAGGGAAACCCCAAAGGGCAATCAGCCGACTTTTCAACAGAAACTTTGCAGGCCAGAGGGAGTGGCATGAGGTATGCAAAGTGCTGAACGGGAAGACACATCCAAGTTCACTGCACTGTTCAGAACTAAAGAAAAGGGAGAGTGTCCCACACAAGCAGAAGTTGAAGGCAACCACTGTACTAGCCTTACAAGAAAGGTCTACAGAACTTCTTGAAGTAGCGAAGAAAAGGCTCTAGTTGGAAGAAAACTGAAAGGAAAATTGTGAGCACAAACATACACTACAGGTAGTAGATCAATCACTTTTAAAGGCGGTATGAAGGTGAAAAGACAAACGTAGGAAAATCAGTCACAGTTAAGGGACTCCTAAAAGATGTGAGATGACATCACAGGCGTGACACACAGAAGGGGGAGTAAGAACGTAGGGCTTTCAGAATGTGTTTGAACTTAAGTGACCATGAACTTCATACAGGCTGTGGTATAGTGAGGATGGAAGCCACAAACCAAAAACCTGTAATCAATACACCAAAAAAGAGAAAGGACCCAAGCATGAAACTGAAGAAAGTCATCAGTTCTAAAGGAAGAGAAGGGACACAGAAGAACCACAAACCCGAGAGGAAATGTGACAAAATGGCAGGAAGCATATACATGTCGATAATTACCTTAAATGCAAATGGCCTAAACACTCCAATCAAAAGACAGAGGGTGAATGAATGGATAAAATAAGCAAGACCCACCTTATGTGCTGTTTACAAGAGACTCGCTTCAGACCTAAAGACACCTGCAGACCGATAGTAAAGGTATGGAAAAGAGATCTGTGCAAACAGAAGGAAAAAAATTCAGGGTAACAATCCTTCTATCAGAAAAAATAGTCAAAGTTTGTAACCAGAGACACAGAGAGGCATTACCTAGTAATAAAGGAACCAGCCCAACAAGAGGATAGGGCAGTTGTAAGTATCTGTGCACCCAGCATAGGAAGACCCAAATACGTACGTCATTCACAGGTATTACCACACATAAAGGGAGAGGTCGACAGTGATACAATAGAGAGGGACTGTGACATGTCACCTACCTCCGAGGATAGATCATCCTGACAGAAGATCAAGGCAGAAACACTGGCCTTGAACAACACAAGTCCAGATGGACTTAGCAGATTCACACGGACCAATCTGTCCCAAACAGCGGACTACACGTGCATCTTGAGTACACGTGGAACATTCTCTGGAATGGATCACATGTTGGGCCACAAACCAGGCCTCAGAAAACTGAAGAAGATCTAAACTTCATCATCTTTCCAAATCACAAGAAAAACATGGAAAAACTACTAACACATGGAGGCCAAACAATACACTACTCAACAATAAATGTGTCATCGAAGAAATCAAAGAGAAAAAATTTTTAAATACCCAGAGACAAATGAAAATGGAAACAGCAGTGCAAAATCTTGGGGAAACAGCAAAGCTCTAAGAGGGAAGTGTACAGTGATACAGGCCTACCTCTAGAAACAAGAAAAGTCTCAATCTAACTTCACACCTCAAGGAACTAGAAGAAGAACAAATAAAGCCCAAAGTTGGTGGAAGGAAGGAAATGGTAAAGATCAGAGTGGGAAGAAATGAAATAGAGACTAAAGAAATCAGAAAAGCCCAATAAAACTAAGAGCTGGTTCTTTGAAAAGAAACAAAACTAATAAACATTTAGCTAGACTCATTATGAAAACAAGAGAATTCAAATAGAAATGAGAAAACACTGACAAAGAAATACAAAGGATTATGAGAACATTATGAAAAATTATATGCCAACAAATTGGACAACCAGAAGTAGATAAATTCCTAGAAACAATCTTCCAAAACTGAATCAGGAACAAGTAGAAGATCAGTTTCATTATTGGTAATTGGTCTGTTCAGAATCAGTAATCTATAAGCTCCCAACAAAGTCAAGAACCAGATGGTTTCACAGGTAATTTCTACCAAACATTTAAATAGCAGTTAATAACTATTCTTCTCAAGCCAATTCAAAAATAGAAAGGAAGGAAAACTTCCAGATTCATTCTATGTGGCCGGCATTCCCTGACACCGCAACCCGAAAAAGACACCACAAAAAAGAACTACAGGCCAATATCCCTGATGAACATGGATGCAAAAATACCCCGCAATGAACTATTCACAAACCAAGTTCAACAATACATTAAAAGGACCATATGCCAGAGTGAAGTGGGGTTTATTCCAGACATGAAAGCGTGGTTCAATACCGAAATCAATCACAGTGACACATCACATTAATGACACGAAGGATAAAAACCATATGGTCGTCTCAACAGATGCAGAAAAAGCATTTGACGGGGCGCTTGGGTGGCTCAGTTGGTTAAGCGGCCGACTTCGGCTCAGGTCATGATCTCACACTCCGTGAGTTCGAGCCCCGCTTCGGGCCCTGTGCTGACTGCTCAGAGCCTGGAGCCTGTTTCAGATTCCGTGTCTCCCTCTCTCTGACCCTCCCCCGTTCATGCTCTGTCTCTCTCTGTCTCAAAAATAAATAAAAAAAAAAAAAAAAGAAAAAGCATTTGACGACATCCATTCATGATAAAACTCCAACGGAGTGGCATTAGAGGAAGTCTATGGCAAATGATAAAGGCCACGTGTGGCAAACGCCGAGCATACATCAAAGTCAACGGTGATAAACCGAGAGCTTTTCCTCCAAGACAAGGATGCCCCCTGTTGCCACCTTTGTTCAACATGGTACTGGAAGACCAAACCCCAGCAACCGGACAGGAAAGAGAGAGAAAAGGCATCCCAATTGCTAAGGAAGAAGTAAAACTGTCACTATTTGCAGATGGCGGGATACTACATCTAGAACAGCCCGAAGACTCCACCAAGATTCTATTGCAACTAATAGACGCATCCGGTAGGGTTGTAGGATACCAAGTCAATACACAGAAATGTGTTGCATTTCTACACACTGATATCAAAGCAGCATAAAGAGAAGTTAAGGAAACAGTTCGGTTTACAACTGCACCAAAAGGAGTAAAATACCTGGGAATAAATTTAACCAGGGAAGTGAAACACTTGGACTCTGAAAACTATAAAATATGATGAAGCAACTGAAGATGACACAAACAAGGGGAAACGTACGCTAAGCTCATGGAGCGGAAGAAGGGATGTTGTTAAAATAGCCTGCCTACCCAGAGGAATCTCCACAGTCAATGGGATCCCTATCAAAATACCAGTAGTGTTTGTAACGGAGCAAGAACCACAGAGACCCCCAATAACCAAAGCAATCTTGAGAAGGGACAACAGAGCTGGGGTATCGCAATCCCAGGTATCGAGGCACACCGCAGAGTTGCAGTAATCAAAGCGGTACGGGAATGGCCCAAGACAGAGGTCAATGGAGGACAGACAGCCCGAAACAAATCTCCACTTTTCTGGTCAATTCATCTGAACAGAGGGGGCAAGAATACGAAACGAGGGAAGAGTCTCTTCAGTACACGGCGCTGGGAAAATGGGACAGCGTGTGGGAAAGACTGAAATGGGACCCCATGCTTATGCCACCCACGGAAATGAACTCAAAAGGGATTAAAGACCTAAGTGTGAGACCTGAAACCATAAGACTCCCAAGAGAAAACGGAAGCAAACCTTTGCACATCAGCCGTAGCAACTTTCTGCTCGTGTCTCACTTCAGGAAAAACAAAATCAATAGTAGGCTGTTGGGACTACACCAGACTGGAAAGCTTTGCTCAGTGAAGGAAACCATCAACCAAACGAAAATTCAGTGAAAATGAATAGAAGATATTTGCTAATGCTATATCCAGTAAGGTGTTAATATCCAAATATATAAGAACTCCAACAACACACATGCACACACACACACACACAGCAATCCCACCAAACAGTCTAATTTTTAAAAGGGCAGAGGCCCTGAGTAGACGTTTTTCCAAAGACGACACGGAGATGGCCAACGGCTACATGCGACGATACTCAACATCGCTAATCGTAAGGGAAACTCGAATCAAAACCACAGTGAGATATCACCGCACACCTGTCAGAATGGCTGATGCCAGACAAGAAATGACAAGTATTGGGGACGACGTGGAGAAATAGGAACCCTCGTGCACTGTTGTCTGGGATGCAGACCGGTGCAGCCCCTGAGGAAAACGGCATGGCGGGGCCTCAGAAACTTAAAAACACCATACAATCCAGTAATCCTACCATGGGGTATTTGCCCAAAGAAAATTAGAGCGCTAACTCAAAATGATATGTGCACCCCCCTATGTTGATTGCAGCACTATTTACAACAGGCAAGATATAGAAGTGACCTGCATGTCCAATGACCGATGGATAAAGACATAACAGACACACAATGAAATACTACTCAGTCACGAAGAAAGAAACCTTGCCGTTTGTAAGAACACAGACAGACCTAGAGGGTTTTGTGCTGAAAGAAGTCGGAGACGGGGGAAAACCCAGATTTCCTTATATGTGGTATCTAAAACAAATGAACAAAAACCCAAACCAGAAACAGAGAACAAACTCGCTTACAGAAGGAAGGGGGTGGGGGATGGGCCAAGCAGGTGAAGGGGCTGAAGAGTTAGAGTCCCCGTTTTGAAAGAAGTCGCAGGGAGGGAGACTGCAGGATGGAGAATACAGTCAGCAACGGCAAATGACAGAGGACACTTTGCACGGTATTGCATACTGTGTAGACTTGTCGGATCACTATATTGCACAAAAAGTATAAATTAATATTGTAATATTGTGTGTCAACCATGTTTCAAAAATAAAATTTTCAAAAACGTCAATCTGAGATTCCTTATGAAAAGCTGTAGCAAAGCATATTTAAAATAGCCCATATTGACCCATCGCTAATTCTAGTGTACTGAAACCATCTAATTGGCAAATTAGTCTTACGATGGTTACTGTTGATAGAAATGGGGGTAATTGTCAAGAGGAAAGTTTCACTTCCATTGGAACTATAATGTGTGCTTTTGGATATCAGATTCTAGTTCTGTTGTTTTGAGGTTCTGATTTCTATCTGTAAAAACTCTGGATCCTGAATTCTTCCAGATTCTCGCAATGTCAGACTACAACTCTCCAAACTAACATTCCAATTTCCTTCTGTCTGTTTGACTTGAAACCCTTGAACGCTGCAACTGCCCTATTTCCCGAAGCCTTGCAAACTGAAATGAACGGCTCGAGGCGTGCTTCAGAGAGATGGCCGCAGTAGCTCACACACGGGCTCTAGGCCTGTGGCCGTGTGGGCCACTCCAAGGGGTCACCGGAGACATTCCAACAGCAGACCAGAAATGTCTTTCTGATTGCTGCCATCTGCTTTCACCCCATCTAAAGATGCTTCGACCCTGACGTCTAGAAATCTTGACTGGCCACACTCAGAACTCAAAAATTGGTGTATCATTTGCTCCACTCCACTGTTTTTCTTTTGTTTCCATAGAAATGCCCCTTATTTAATACCAGACTACTCGATTGATTGTCCTGCAAATTCCTCACAGATTTATGCCTCTTTGTCTAAAATGTACAAACGCTGCCTGCCTTGGTCATTCTTTCTGTCTCATCATTGGGCCTCCATGTGCACGTGATAAAACCTTGTTTCTTTCTCCTGTTAACCATGTCAATTTTTTTAAATGTTTATTTTTGAGAGAGCGTGCGTGTGTGCACGAGTGGGGGAGAGGCGGAGAGAGGTGAGATCATGACCTGAGCCGAGGTCAGACGCTTAACTGACAGAGCCACCCACGAGCCCCATTCATGTCAACTTAATTCTTGAACCAGCTAGAAGAACCTCGAAAGACAGAGGAAAAGTTTTCCTTCCCAAAACCAGTAGTCAAGGATCCTAGGTTTCCCTGAATCAAGGTAACCCAGGAAGACACTGTAGGTGCCTCCAGCTTTGTGCTCAGGAGGAATAAGTGTACCTGTGCAGGAGAGGATGAGTCGGGGCAGATACCGTGGACCCCCGAGACGTCACCCTGGGCACCTGGCCTCTCAGACACATGCCCCGGCGAGGGCGTTGGCTTCCTGACCTGCACGGCAAACACACGCACAGGACACAGCCCGTCAACTGCCCGTGAGCGTCGGGGGCCTCCAGGACAGGAGGGCTCCAGTCGGTCCCCGTCAACCTGCAAAGCCTCCGCGCGCAGGAAGCCCGCCCCGAATATCTTTCTGAGTGACGGCTAACTGAACAACTACGAGGAAAATTGAGCCCAGGGACATGGGTCCTAGATCCATAACAATTGGTGACAGACCAGCCATTAGCACTAAGTACCTTAAATGTCCCCATTTGGAAAACATCCTTGGAATGGACATAATAGCACATACTCGGGGGAAAAGAATCCATAAACTCCTAAAAGAGCAAATTATCGCGTGGACTATCTCATATAACAGACCAATGCGGTAGGTTAAAAACAACACGAGTCCTGTAGATTTATAATAGATAACAGGAATTTAATACTGCAAAAATGGAGGGAATACTCTCAGATACAAGTGTTACCATAAACCATATCACCACTGGATCTGAAACTTAATACATGCTGGTTGACGCAGCCTTGACTGGAGAAGCACAGTCAGGACCCGGAAGACCCTGGCGCCCGCTGAGGAGGACTC
>NW_024419760.1:0-5000 GCF_014898765.1 Herpailurus yagouaroundi
CAAGCTGTGGTCTCTGGCCGAGATCGCCACGTCGGACCTCAAGCAGCCGAGCCTGGGCCCGGGCTGCGCGCCGCCGGGGCTGCCCGCGGCCGCCGCGCCCGCCTCGACCGGGGCACCTCCGGGCGGCTCCCCGTACCCCGCCTCGCCGCTGCTCGGCCGCCACCTCTACTACACGTCGCCCTTCTACGGCAACTACACAAACTACGGGAACTTGAACGCGGCGCTGCAGGGCCAGGGGCTCCTGCGGTACAACTCGGCGGCCGCCGCCCCCGGAGAGGCGCTGCACTCGGCACCCAAGGCGGCCAGCGACGCGGGCAAGGCGGGCGCGCACCCGCTGGAGCCCCACTACCGGCCCCCGGGCGGCGGCTACGAGCCCAAGAAAGGTAGGCTGCCTGCGGCGCGCGGGTCCCCGGGGAGCCAGCACCCCCCAGAAAGCCGGGCGAGGGGCCGGGGCGACCCTGGGGCGCGGCAGGGGGAGCCTTTGTTGTTGAAGGGAGGGCAGGGAGTAGGCGGAAAGCCGGGCTCCACCAGCAGTCGCGCGGGGAGTGGGGGGGCGTGTAGCACGGGGCTGGGGGGGGTGGGAGGGAAGGGCCGAGCGCCCCTGGCCTTGCAGGAAGGCTTGCCCCTAATTGTCTCCGTTTTACTTAGCTTACCGTTGTCATTACTGTTAGTATTATTATCCTGATTGATTCGTTTCGGCAAAAGACCGATTGTCACCAAATGCAAATTGCAGTTTGCCTTCCCGTTGGTTGGGCTTAAGCTGCAGAGTGTTCTGGGTTCCCGGAGCCTCAACTGACTCTTCGCTCCCGCCTTTGCCTGCAAGGAAACAAACCGTCCTAGCAACTCTGAGAGCCGCCCGTTCCTCCAAATAGCGAGAATCTCGGCCCCTTCCGCTGGCCTCTCCCGGGTGCCTCCGTTGCTCATAATTCAGGCTGGAGTTGTTAAGACCTGTGGAAGGAACTCAAGGAGGCTGAAAGAGAAAACGGGAAGAGGAAACATGCCCCCAGTCTGTCTCCAACAGTGGGGGGAGGGGGGAGACAGTTCCCCCAAAGTGTTTTGTGCGTTCGGGGAGCCAGTGTGCATGGGTGTGCGGGCTGGTGGGTGTGCAGCTGTCTGCGAGACAGATGGCTCTGGGGTCAGGTTCTGACTAACTGCCCCCTCCCCTGACAGATGCCAGTGAGGGCTGCACCGTGGTCGGTGGGGGCGTCCAGCCCTACCTATAGAAGCCCCAGCTCAGCAATGCAAGTAAGTGGGGACCCTGGTGTCACCTCCCACACCCCCCCCCCCCCAGCCTCCCTCCACCAAGTGAGCTGTAAACTTGCTTAATGTGTGTTTGCTGCCTCTGGTCCTGGAGTCTGAGGACAGAGCACTGCAGCGTTCTTCAGTCTTTTTGTTTTGTTTTGTTTTGTTTTGTTTTTCCTTTAAGTGGGAACCTAGCTGGTCTCTCTAGAGTCCCCCCTTTTCCACTGCAGTTCTGCTTTGAAGAATCACTCCTTTCACTGGAATATGTATATGGCACCAGTGCTATTGTCTTCTCTTTGAAAAATAGATTACTAAAATTTGGGTATCTGTATACAGTTGGGGACCATTTTTACTGCACTGCACACATAGAGTAGACACTGGCGCCGATGAGCTGGTGGTGCAGAGCGTGGGGCATCAGAGCCTTTAGAGGTGGTGTTTGCACAGTAAGCCCGAAGAGAAGTGAGCCGCACTGGCCGTTTATCAGGCCTGGCCCCCGTGTCCAGACGGACTAGATAGGACCCTGCAGTTCGCCTGGCTCACGGCAGCATCTCGGAAAAATACCTACTTTACAACTAGGCAAAATTACTAATCACAGATCTCGAAGATGTTGGGAGAGAGGCGGAATCATTTCAGGTCGACTCATTTTTGTAACGTGATAACGTTGATGTGGAACTGAAGGATTTGGGATGATTTGGTTTTTTCCTTGGTCCACAGGTAGGTGTCACAATTGCTTTGGAAAAAAAAAAAAAGTCAGCAGGCCATTCTCTCTCCCCAAGTTCATAAATATACAGATAGAAAAAAAACCATCTCTAAATCCGGACCGCATCTTGCCCCACTGTAAACGAGGAGCCACAGACTCTGACAGAACAGACCTTTGTTGGACATAACGTGAATTTGTTGGCATAGTATAGCTTCCCCCGATGTACGTGTGACTTTTGAAAACAATCTTTTTTCTCAGGATATCTTGAATTGATCACTTCATTGCCACGGTATATATTCTATAGGTGTGATAGGATTTACTGTAAAATTTATTTGTAAAAGATGTACACAGTAGAAATAAAACGTGATTGAAGAACTTGAGTACTTAAGAAGTGGAAACAAATTTGATATTTATTTTTATAATGATATAAAGCTTCTAGTAATTTATGCAAGTTGTATTGCAATGGAATCTAAACTTTTTGTAAATAAATTCTGCCTGGTTTTTATTTGAACATTGCTGGTTATACAATCTTTGTTGGTTGTTTAACAAGAATTCTCTACTAATTTATATCTTAAATTGTAAATAAAAACAGACTAGTCTACAACAATATGGTGTTTGGGGCTCATTTTTCCTAGGAGAGTGATTTGGGTAGGGAGCCCCAGTTCGTAGCAGCCCCTCCTCCCCCCCCCCCCAGGTGATATGACCTCAGGCATTTTAATGAAAATGTGTAAAATAATCTCTCCCTTCTCCGGCTCAAAAAAAAAAAAAAAAGAAGGAGGGGGTGGAGGAGAAAGACAGATGAAAAAGAAATACACAGCAGGCCAATAATGCACAGCTTTAGAATATTTATATGCACATGTATTGCAAGAAAATTAAGATTTTTGTGCTCTGAATATGCAAATTACTTGTTAACCTACATTTTTTTTTTTAACTTGGCAAAATTAAATGACCTGCCGTACTTTCGCATCGCATCAGGGTCCGTTTTATATTTATTTCCATGCTGGCTTATTGAACCTCCTCAGGAACGTAAGCCTGAGAACTGCGATAAAAGCCTGCCGTGCAGAGTCACTCCTCCGACCATAAATTACCGATGGAAGTAATTGTTTATTTTAAAGCCCAAATTACCCAAATTGGCATAGATTATTCGGATTTATTGAATGACTCCGTAGGTCTCCTTTTCATATAACTCACGTTGAACGCAAGGCGAAAATCTGGGAGGAGAGATTTATTTTCCTTTCAGTGGCTCTTACCCTTACCCTGGGGGGAAAGAAAGTGTAAACGACCTTCGACTGCGGCCTGGGCTGCTCACTCTCTAATTATAGGACAAGTCCAGAATTTGTAGGCAAGTAGCGTATTCCCTTTGACGGGTATCATAAAAGCAGCAAACCTGTCACCTTAATTTTCAGCAAAATTATATGGATATCCATATAATATAATTTCAGAAAAGAAATGAACAATCATTTGTTTCCTTTCCAAAGATAAATCGAGTGAATATAACTTACGGTTATAAAACAAGAATAATAGCTTCTTAGATTGCCCTTTAATCAATCATACACTTATCTTTCAAGAGGTTCATCTATTTTATTCCATGATTAATAATGCTACAGCATGAGCCCATTATTGGATCCCAGCGGGGGACGTCCCGGATGCTTTTAGCTGCTTTGGAATGGTCAGTTGGGGTTCATTATGGGCTGATATTGAACAATTTATAAAATCTTGTCTAAACATCTGCCAGCGACGATAGGCCGATGTGTCTGCGGATGGGAAATTGCTGGACCAGTTGATATTGACAAACGGATCTCTCTCCAGTGGCTTTTTGTGCAGTAGAAATTAGCAGCCTCTTGCTGGGGTCTTGTTAGAAAGAGTATTTGAAAGTAATCTTGGACACTTGAGGCGAAGCCGGGGGCTGTTCACTGGACACCCAGCCAGGCCAGTGGGGAGGGGCACCTGTGGTTTTCTCCCCAGAAGAGGAGCAGATCAGGGTTTTGGTTTTCTGCTGCTCCTTAGGCATTCTGTTGGTTTTGAGTATGTAGGCATTCGGAGGTTGGACAGAAAGCGAACCCTTCGTGTAGAGAGCTGTTTTTTGTTTTTCTGTTTCTTTCCCTCCGTCCTGCCTCCCCGAGTAAGAGAGACCTGGAGTTGTTTGGGCTGAGCTCTTTCTTGGTGACAGGGGAGATTTTTCACATGGGAAACCTTGCCACTCTGTGGCAGTGCGTCTGGAAGAAAAATGTGAGGTCTGCAGACGTAAAAGGGAGCCGTGAGCTCTTTGCTTATTTGTGTTTCTGACATGAAGCCTTCATAGAATTTCCATGAAGATAGTGATGTTTCCCCTCCTGATAGCATTTTCGATTGCAATACGAAGGCATAGGACTGGCTTGCTTTTATTAATTTTCGCCGTATTTCCTAAACCAGCAGGGAACAGCGTGCACGTGGCAGCACTATCTGTTCTAGGTAATATTAGAATTTGAGCATTTTTAAGACTTCTCTGAGAAGCACGAAAGTTAATGACGTTTAACAAATTAAACACGGGAAGACCAGGCAGGCCATGAAGACAGCAGTGAAAGCACTCTGTCTCTTCCGGGAGTCTCAAGTAGGCCAGTGGGAAACCCAAAGGAGAACTGATGTCCGTGCCTACGTTCAGAAGTTGAGGCCTGATGGAAGCTTCCCCCTCTTTGGAACCGGAGGTGGTTTGACCTGCACGCGCGATGGGTTCTCTGCGCGCGCCCACACGCGCCCGGCAGGACCCGGTCTCCGGACAACTGCCCCTTTCGATTGCTGGGAACCCAAAGCAGCTCCGGAGATTAGCTCAGCCTGACGAGTCTTCTTTGATGTTTCTGTGCCCAGCAAATTATCAAAGATTTCCATAACTTACTCACCCTGCCTCCCGACCTGAATTTCTTTCTGGAGAACTTGATTTTTCAATGCGGGCTAAGAACTTAAAACCTGCAGGTGTTTAGAGGGGGCTTTTGTAAGGAAATGCAGAGTGATTTATGAGGTCTTCTCCGTGAAGATCTTTAGGGCAGATGAAGGAGGGAGGAGAGCGAGGGAGGGGGGAGGG
>NW_024419761.1:0-2535 GCF_014898765.1 Herpailurus yagouaroundi
TGGTTCTCTTCTGGTATTTAATGCTGAGTCTCTGTATCTTTTAGGCTCTATTGCCCCTACGGGCAAGAGTACATATGTGTTTCTGAATGTGCACCTGTTGTTTAGAAAGGTTGTATATGCAGGGCTGAACACTGCATCACAAGTGCGGGACATGTTTGGTTCTGTATTAACTTGTGAAACTTGTCACATCGCCATTCTAAGATTTAAACGATCTCGGGGTGACTGGGTGGCTCAGCAGGTTGAGTGTCCAACTGTGTCTCGGGTTATGGCCTAGCGGTTCATGAGTTTGAGCCCCGCATCGAGCTCTGTGCTGTCAGCACAGAACCACCTTCAGATTCTCCGTCCTCCCCTCTGTCTGCCCTTGTCCCGCTTGCATGCTCTCTCTCTTAAAAATAAATAACCACAGGGTCACCTGGGTGGCTCAACTAGTTGAGTGTCCGACTTCAGCTCAAGTCATGATCTCACGGTTCGTGAATTCGAGCCCCGCATCGGCCTCTGTGCTGACAGCTCAGAACCTGGAGCCTGCTTCAGATTCTGTCTCCCTCTCTCTCTCTCTGCCTTGCCCCCACACTCACACTGTCTCTTTCTCTCTCTCTCTCTCTCTCTCTCTCTCAAAAATAAATGAAAACAACACAAGTTTTAAGTGATCTCCCAACCTCAGACTTCTGACATTATTCTATTTTCTCTTCTGTCTCCACCTGCCACTTCTTATAGTATTGTTTCCACCCGGTGAAACGGATGCCATTTACATCCTATTTCTCCCACTGGTTCCACTCCCAGACTTTTGTCTCAGATCTACAATGAAGTGTATTCCGTGACAATCAGTTGTACAAAAGTCAAAACTTCTCTTATTGGGCAGAGTTCGTCTTTAAATGACTCCTAGTGACGGAATCAAGACTCCCTGAGTGTTGCATATTTAGTACTCCTTTTCTACTGCCTTTGTACATGGACATCTTAGGTGAATAGAAAGTGCTTGTACAATGAGTTTTTGCTGTGGTATTAAAATATATGGCTTTGCTTTGTATGTTTGGTGGGGATGTACACGAAAGATTGATTTTTCTCTCCATGCGATATATATTGCCTTCTTTGGGTGGTGGGGAAGGTGTATGCAGCATCAGAGGTTTTCTCTTTTTTCTGGAAAATCTACTAGTTCTAGGGGTGCCTGGGTGGCTCAGTCAGTTAAGCGTCCACCTTCAGCTCAGGTCATGTTCTCACATTTCATGAGTTCAATACTCAAGGTGGGGAATCTACTGCCAGCACAGGGCCCACTTAGCACAGAGCCCACTTCATATCCTCTGTCCCCCTCTCTCTTCTTACTTGACACATCTCCAAAGGCAAGGGAAATACAGGCAGAAATGAACTATTGGGACCTCATCAAGATAAAAAGCTTCTGCACTGCAAAGGAGACAATCATCAAAACTGAAAGGCTACCGATGAAGGGGGAGAAGATATGTGCAAATGATAGATCGGATAAAGGGTTGGTATCCAAAATCTATAAAGAACTTACCAAACGCAACACCCCAACAACCAAAAAATCCAGTGAGGAAATGGGCAGAAGACACGAATAGACACTTTTCCAAAGAAGACATCCAGGTGGCTAACAGACACGTGAAAAGATGCTCCACATTGCTCATCATCAGGGAAATACAAATCAAAACACACTGAGATACCACCTCACGCCAGTCAGAGTGGCTAAAACGAACAACTCAGGAAACAACAGATGCTGGTGAGGATGTGGAGAATCGGGAATCTCTTGCAGTGTTGGTGGGAATGCAAACCGGTGCAGCCATTCTGGAAAACAGTGTGGAGGTTCCTCAAAAAGTTAAAAACAGAACTACCCTATGACCCAGCAGGAGCACTACTAGGCATTTATCCAAAGGATACAGGAGTGCTGATGCAGAGGGGCACGTATAACCCAATGTTTACAGCAGTGCTTTCAACAATAGCCAACTTATGGAAAGAGCCTAAATGTCCATCAACTGACGAACGGATAGAGAAGATGTGGGTTATATATACAATGGAACACTACTTGATAATGAGAAAGAATGAAATCCTGCCATTTGCAACAAGGTGGATGGAACTGGAGGGTATTATGTTAAGTGAAATAAGTGTCACAGAAAGACAGATACCATATGTTTTCACTCACATGTGGAACTTAAGAAACTTAACAGAAGACCATGGGGGAAGGGAAGGGGAAAACATAGTTTCAAACAGACAGGGAGGCAAACCAGAAGAGACTCTTAAATACAGAGAACAAACTGAGGGTTGATGGTGGGAGTCGGGGAGAGGGGAAATTTCGTGATGAGCATTGAGGAGGGCACTTGTTGGGTTGAGCACTGGGTGTTGTATGTAAGCGATGAATCATGGGAACCCAGTCCCGAAGCCCAGAGCACACTGTTTTGACTGTATGTTAGCTAACTTGACAATAAAGTATATTTGGAAAACAAAACAAAACAAAAGAATGAGGCAGATGATAAAAATGCTGACGGCAGAGGACCGAACGGACCTAATACGTGCTGAGTATTTACTCCCCGC
>NW_024419762.1:0-11686 GCF_014898765.1 Herpailurus yagouaroundi
GTTACCAGGGAGAGAGAGGATTTGACATCAGCAAAACTTGGTTTTGACCTTCAATAATTCACTTGCTATTTCTCAGCCACAGATTCCTCCTTAGCACAAATAGAAATGATAATGTCTCTGTACTTTGCTCAGGTTACTGTGGGGATTAAGTGAGATAATGCATGCAAAGTCCCCAGCATCAGGTCTACCACATTGCTAGCCTCAATTAATTAAGGCTATTATTTTGATTATTATTATGAGTTTTGTGGCAGGCATTGTCACTGCTCCGACTGCTCAAATGTATTCTTCCTTATCTCCCCGCGCTGCCTCTAACCTAGAAACTAGAGTATTATGGCTGTTGAGACCAAGCAGATTTCCAACCATAGTTAAAGATGGAAGCATGATTGTAAGTTGGGGGAAAATGCTCAGGCCCTTCACGCTGTCCAGATCCAGCCGGGGTCAAATGCACCAAACCAAGTCGTCCAGCCAAGAATTTAATCACAAGTCAGAGTAAGGTCTGCAGGCAGAGACTGGGAACAGGTGACGAGGCACAGCAAGCAGAAAGGACACAAGGGAAGCATCACCTCCAAGGCAATCCCCACCCAAAGACCCTCCTTTATTGGGGACAGTTTCGCTTCTGGCACAGTTTTTATTACGGGTCACTGTTTGGTCACAGAGCATCTATCATGTGCGGCGTTGCTGGGATTGAGACTAAAGTGGAGGTCCCGGAGGAGGAGACTGATAATACAGACTCAGGGGGGATCCAGGAGTAAGGAGCCAAGAGGAATATACCAGGCTGGGCGTGACGCAGGGTGATTGTAGCCAGCCACCTCAGGGCTGCCTGGGTAGCTCACTTTCACTGATTGGTGGACGGTGCCAGGGTGGAGAGGTGAGCTTAGCCAAGAGGTCTGGGGCTGCAGTGCCCATGACCCAGTGGTACCATTTTATAGAGACAGAAAACCTTCTGCTACCAATGTACCTTCTTTCCAAGCTTAGCTCTGGCAAGTTTGCTGGAGTTTAGTTTGTCTAAAATCGGCGTAACTTTACCAAAAGAACCTATTTGTTAGTAAACGCTGTCTCTCCTCCTTCCCCTCTGACCCTTGTTTGTATGGGGATAGATGTTTCCCTAAAGAGGTGAGCGGGTGGGTGTGCCCCGTATGCTCAGACCTTGTTAACCCTGTGCTATTTCACATCCAACTCAACACATTGGCATCCTTGTCCTACCTTGTCTTTGTTCTTAATGACATCACTTTCCAATGACAGTGTCACCATAATTTGTTTGGCCCTTCCCCTTACTGTTGGGCATATGAACTGTTTTTACTTTTGTTTGTTTGTTTGTTTGTTTGTTTGTTTGTTTGTTTGTTTTTCTATCATGAAAAGCCTCACTGTGAACACCTTTGTGCTTTTTCCTTACTTTTGGGTTATTTCCTTAGGGAACCTACTGGGGTGTGGGATTGCCAGATCCCACATACAGGGTATGAACTGTTTCATGGCTCTTATTACACATGAAGTTTATGAACTTGCCCTTTATAACTCCAAGCACTTTCGGGAAACTGTTTTGAATCTAATGTTATGGGTTAGTGTGGTAGGCTGCTGAGAAATACAAAATGAGTTAACTTAAACACTGTTGGGCTAAAGAAGTATTGATTAGAAAGGAGAAAGCAAGGCTGGGGTCTGGAAGGAAGGAAGGAAGGAAGGAAGGAAGGAAGGAAGGAAGGACAGAAACAGAAAGAGGGAGGAAAAAAGGGAAGGAGGGAAAGAGGAGGGAGGGAGGGAGGGAGGGAAGAAAGAAGGAAGGGAAGGAGAGAAGGAAACGGGCTGAAAACCCATGGTTTGTAAAGGTGAGTTCCTACTTTGTGGCCATGTGGTGGCTCTTAACATGTAAGGTCATTTGGATGTTGAGAGAGGAAATCTTTTGTGCGGCCTTCTCAGCCTGGCACCCTACACCTTTCCCAACCACTCGGCTTGTATAGTTTTAGCTCCGCCTGGGATGGTATCATGGAAGCTGGGAAGAGCATAGCTCCAGATGCACAGCAGCTACTAAGAACCTAGCTTCTGTTTTCACTTCATCTCCCCAAAGACTTTTGCCAAACTCTGCCTTATGCTACCACCCACTTTGGTTTTTTCCCCTTCTAAACTCCCAATTTCCTGCCTTTCTAATAATTACCAACACATTGGAGTCAGACCGGGGTTGGAATCCTGGCTCTTGCGCTGTGTGACATACTCTGCGTGACTCCAGGCAAGTGACTTCACCTCTCTGAGCTTCATTTTCATCATCTGGAAAATGAGGCTTTACCCAGTGCTTGACATCCAGCTCAGTGAATGTTTGTATTATGTGATTCGGGGCTGTTACTGTGGCTTAGGCTGTGCTTAAACTAACAACAGAGAGAATGAGATCGGAAAGAAAAGGCTTCTATGTCCCCATCCATAAAACGGGAATATTACCCATCTGGGAGAGTCATCATGAACAATCATTACATGGTGCACATAATAGTAGGTGGTAAGTACTCTGTGTAATTTTCCTCTCCTCTCCTCTCCTCCTTCATCTTCTTCCTCTCCCCTCTCCTCCCTCTCCCTCCTCTCCCATTCCCTTATCCCACCTTCCCTGTCCTGCCCTTCTCTTCCGGTCTTCTGTTTAGATAATCACACGGATCCGCACCTCTGCAAAGAATGTACTTAAATCCTTTCCTTTCTGCTCCTCTGGTTGGTGGGCAGACAAGATAAACTGGGAGTAGAGAAACCCAAGGTAGTGTTTGGGCCAGGTCATTTATAAGGGAAAGTGAGTAAACACAGCGCTAATGGCTGAGTCAGAGGAAAGCTGTGGCTGGGAGGAAACGCAGCCTAGATGGAGGCTTTTGACAAATCAACCTGGCCTTAAATCTGAGTCACTGCAGAAGGTCTGTCTGCAAGACAGATTCAGGGTTGGTTCCTTAGTGCTCCCTAAAGGGGAGGTGAGAGCCAGGGTAGGATTAGGTCACGGCCAAGAACAGTTAAGGAGATAGTCAAGGAATTGTGAATAAAATGCCTAATTGTACCTGGGGTTTTATATTTCATTAAGTCCTATTTTTAACTGCATGCTTTTCATAATATGAGCGGATGGTAACTACTAGAGAAGGTTATTACGCTGAACTATTTTAATGAGAGTTTTGTTATGTGTATGGGAGGGGAAATTGGGTAGAAAAGTGTGCAAGCCTCCATTGCTGCGCTCACTTTATGGCCAGTGTCACAACCAAGGCCCAATTATTCAAGCTTAAACCCAGAATAAGCCAGTGATAGGTAAGAAATGCTGGGGGAAAAGACTGATTATTGAGGTGGCCTGAGCTTAGGAAGTGAATGTCCCCAGTCAACAAGACATCACTGGGGACACAAAAACCCACGTCAGGAGGAGGACGTGGGTGTGGACATCGTGGGTATCATGGGTCAAGGCAGCCTCAGCAAGAGGCTGTGCTACTAGGGCCTCTGGCCTGAGATTCTGGCTCTGAGATTCATTCCTGGGGCAGAGTCACAAAGTTCTCCATGAAATGGGGTGAGAATGTGAAAAAAAATAGAGAAATTAAGTGGAAGACAGGGAAGGTTGTAGTGAGAACGCTCAGACCAATTGAGGGAAAATCTGGACCCCCTCAATACTCTGTGATCACCTCTGGGACAGCATTTATCATGCTTTGAAAATTATCTATGTTTGGGGCGCCTGGGTGGCTCAGTCGGTGAAGCATCCGACTTCAGCTCAGGTCACGATCTCGCGGTCCATGAGTTCGAGCCCCGCGTCAGGCTCTGGGCTGATGGCTCGGAGCCTGGAGCCTGTTTCCGATTCTGTGTCTCCCTCTCTCTCTGCCCCTCCCCTGTTCATGCTCTGTCTCTCTCTGTCTCAAAAATAAATAAAGGTTAAAAAAAATTAAAAAAAAAAAAAAAGAAAGAAAATTATGTTTTACCCACGTCGTCCACTAGACTGTAAGCTGAGGCAGGGACCAATCTGAATAGACATCACATTCCCAGTGCCAAAGACAGTTCATGACATGCTCTAGGTGTTCAGTCAATACCTGTACAGTTATCACTTTCAACTAATTACAACCAACTTAATTAAGACCTTGTGCTCTAGAGCCCAAATACCTGGGCTTGAGTCTAGCCACTGTTTGGACAAGTTACTTATCCAATCTTTGCCTCAGTTTCCTCTTATGTCGAGTGGCTGTAATGGTGGTACTTATCTCGTGCATTGCTCTGAGGATTGTGTGAGCTAATGCATGTTCACTAAACACAGTACCTGACACATAGTTAGTGCTCAATCAATGTGAACTATCAAATATCACCATCACCATATCATTGCCATCACCATCATCACCACCATCAACACCATCATCATCATAATCACCACGATCATCCCTGTCATCAGATCAACTTCCCAGTGACCAGGGACAAGTTACTAAACTCTGTACATCAATTTCCTCTTCTAAATGTAACTACATGGTCATTAAGATCATGAGGCATTGACACCCTATGGTTCTCTCTGTGGTATGTTTTACTCACTCTGTATTAATCACAGAAACTTCTGAATCCCAAACTGGCTTTCTCTGCCAACCAATGCATCTTTCGACCACCTCTCCAAACTCACCAGATCTTTGTGCTCAGGGCACCCTGTGTGTGTGTGTGTGTGTGTGTGTGTGTGTGTGTGTGTGTGTGTTATAATTAGTCTAAGTAGAATATGACCAGGAAATGAAATCCTATGTGAATACATTTTGTAATATTCTTCAGAGGCAAAGGTATGTATCTTTGCATTGCCTGCTGTTTGAAATTATCTCCACAAGAGCTTCCAGCCATCAGTGTTTCTAGCAAAGAGTTAATGAAAAATCTGATAATAAAATGACAAGCTCTGTGTACCACCTTGTCATAGGACCCTCTGTCCTTGCTGGATGGGAGAGCAGGACAATGTGAAATGAGAAGTTGGGGGAAATAACAGAAGAGGGAGGCAACCATAAAACAACTGAAAATACAGGGAAGTAAGGGGGGTGGGAAGTGTGAAAAGCATGGACTACAATTACTCTAGTAAATGGTATTCACAGAATGCAAGCATTCATGTAAGAAAAGGGGGACATATGGAGACTAAACACACATATGTACCTTCACTAAGTATCACTAATAGATTATACAACAAATTGATAGCATTAGTTGCCTCCAGGGAAAATGGGTGGCTGGGGGAGGGGAAGGGGTAGACAGACTTTCTAACCAGAGTCTTTATTCTTCTGTCTTTTTCAAACCATGTGAATACATTACTGATTTCAAAATGGATTTTTTAAAAAGTTATTTCATAGGGTGAGCAGAGAGTGAACCGGAAGTTGGAATTTGGATTCTGGTTCCGCACTCTTCGGTATCTGAATGATTTATACCAAGCCTCCCCCCTCTCTGGACCTCGGCTTCCTCCCCCTGTGAGAGTGAAGGGGTCCAATTAGATTTAATATCCAGCTCCCAGCTCTCAGGATTTGCCATTCAATGTGGAGCATTGTGCTTCAGTAGAGCTCCCTCCAGCCCTGCAGAGCACGAACCTCCCCGCTCTCTCCTCTGGGCCTGTCCTTCCAGCCCCGTGATCTTTCTCTGGTGGTTGTGGGCTCTCTGAGCCCTGGGATTTAGTGCTGGTGAAGGGTGGACAGCTGAGAGTTTGAATTCCAGTAAAATGAGGATGGCCAAGAGGGCAAGATAAATAAATGATAGATAGATGGATAGATCAATAGATAGATGGATGTCTGGTGAGTCTAAGAAAGGGCCCAGAAAAATAGGGAACTAGGAGAGGTCAAGTGTAACACAAGAAGGCCATGCAGTGAGAGGGAAAAGCAGTAGAGATGCCAAGGCACGTGGAAAGGTAATATGGACGAGCAACTCCAATGCCAGCCCCAAGGTTGGGGGGAGGCGGGAGGGAGGACCAATGATTGTGCAATAGGCTAAGAACCACAATGGAGAAGTCCTCCTTGCTCTGTCCACCAGTGCAGGAATCCTTATCATGACCACTGGACATTTGCTCAGGTCCTGTGACTCTACAGCCACCTCTGTGATGACCTCAGAGGCCACCAGTAGCATGAGCTAAGGAGGTATAAGATAGCACCACTAAGCTTCAGGCAGAGGTTGGGAGAAAAGAAAGAAAAGGAGAAAAGAGAAAGGGGAGGGAGAGGGAGGCAGAGTGACAGAGAGCCAAGGGCAGTACAGAGATGGAAAACAAAAGAAAGAGAAAAAAGAGATTTGGGTGCACAGGCCAACCCACAAAAGCCCACCTGCCCCCATAAGATCAGTGACCTCTAGTGCTACAAGTCGTATTGATTAATTACCATGAGCAGTGGAGTCCTAAAAGAAAGTGCACTCGGGGGCGCCTGGGTGGCTCAGTCGGTTAAGCGGCCGACTTCGGCTCAGGTCATGATCTCGCGGTCCGTGGGTTCGAGCCCCGCGTCAGGCTCTGTGCTGACAGCTCAGAGCCTGGAGCCTGTTTCAGATTCTGTGTCTCCCTCTCTCTGACCCTCCCCCGTTCATGCTCTGTCTCTCTCTGTCTCAAAAATAAATAAACATTAAAAAAAATTAAAAAAAAAAAAAAAAGAAAGTGCACTCGGCACTCTAAGCAGGGACACCCAGAACCCATTGTTACTGTCTTCTCTCGCCACCCACCACCTACACTAAATCCCAGAGGTAAGATGGCAAATAAGAACCCACAGCCAACAGAAGGAAGATGGGGGTCTGGGATGACCAGGTCCAGGGTAAAGGGCTTGGTGGACTCACGCTCTGCAGGGCTGGGCGGTCACATGTCAAGGTCGTTGACCTCCAAGATCCCACTTCAAGGGCAGAAAATATAGGATAAATGGTTTCGATGACTGGTAACGTTTCCCCTGAGAAGAAAAGACTGACCTTGAAGAGGCTGCTAGGCAGGCAGACTGCTGGAACCCCTTTCGGCATCAGCGTACTCTGGTTCCCAAAAGTATTTTGAAGAGCTCCCCTGTGCGCCTACCCTGAGGGGTAGGTGGCCCCTCAGACCGTTTCCAAGGCCGAGCCCCTGAGTAGCAGGGATGAGGGGTAAACAGGAACACCGGGGGCTCCCGTGAAGCCAGATCAAACCAACGAGAGTGTTGGCTCCAAACAGTGGGTTATAAAAACAGAAAGTCACATTAGCCTAAATTGACCTCCCCCTCCCAACAAACTCATCTGATGGGAGAAAGAGCATGTAATTATGGTGGTAGCCGCACAGCAGAATGCGGGCTGGCTGGCCAGCAGAGAAACATCATGCAGGAGAGAAAGCCAGGATGCCAGGTGGAGAGCAACAGATGTTTCAGAGATAGACAAGAAAAGGGAGCTTTCCTTAAAGGCTTATTATTGGGAAATCACAACGCTAAATTCTAATTTCTTGGTGGAAAGGTTATGTGGGTCAGCTCGTGCGCTGCCTCGTGAGTGTGTTTATCTGGCCAAGTGAGCCTGCCAGGACGGGAAAGCTAATTCACATGCGCTGTCATTCAATGTAGCTGTGAGGGCAGAGACGTAAGGGGTAGGGGTTGAGAGCATGGGGGGATGGAGCTAGGCTGCCTGGATTCAGAGGCTGTCCTGCAGCTTAGTAGCTGTGTGGCTTAGGGTGAGTAGCTCAACCTCTCTGTGGCGAGGATTCCACTTCTTTGAAGTAGAGAAAGTCATAGTATTTACCTCATACGATTATTTTGAGAATTAAACACTTAGAACCCTGGTTTTTAGTGTAACTTACAACAGGCCCTAGTGCTTAAGAAGTCCTGTATTTATTTTATTTTTTTAAGTTGATTTATTTATTTGGGGAGAGGGGAGAGCAGGGAGGGGCAGAGAGAGGAAGAGAGAGAGAATCCCAAGCAGGCTCTGCACTGTCAATGCAGAGTCCGACGTGGGGCTCGAACCCAAGAACTATGAGATCATGACCTGAGCCTAGGTCAAGAGCTGAACGCTTAACCAACTGAGCCACCCGGGCACCTCATATTTTATTACATGTTTATTACTATTTATTGTTCTACTTTTGCAAGCAGAATGGTGGAAAGGGAAAAATCTTAAGAATGAGTTAGAGCTTAGTTCAATTCCTGCTTTCTGAACCCTTGGCTCACAAATGTAAAAAAGAGGACAAAAACCCCTCCCCTGCAGGGTTGGAGTGAGAAATTAAATATGTTTACATGCCCAGTGCAATGCGTGGCATACAGAAATACTCAAGAAATTCTAGTTCCTTTCCCCTCTCCCTGTCTTGGTGCGTTTCATCAATGTGCTAGGCACTAACTGAGAGGTAGGGACACAAACATGAACGAGGTGGAGTTCCTGTCCTCAAAGGGCTCACTTTTCCAGAAGAAAAACCTGGACACACACAGTGACAAGGTCTCCCCCAAGGGCTATGATGGATCCAGTTTCCTAGGAGGCGATGCTTAAGCTGGTTTGAAGAAAGAGTAGACTTTGCCGAGCTGGTGGAAGCATTGGTCCAGGAGGGTGTGGGGGGTAGGGAGCTCACTGCCTATGTGTGCCAGGGAGAGAGCCATTGATCCTTGCTTAAGGTCACCAGCCATCCCTGTGTCTACCTCTGGATTTCTGTGCCAAGACCCCGGGAGCCTATGCGGGATGTCTCTTCTCTCTCCGGAAAAGCAATCCATCTGGAGAATTAACGGGAAAACCCATGACACAGAAGATATTCGGGCAAGCAAAAAGTAGCATGTGTACATTTCAAAGGGGAAACTGCCAGGAAAGGAAAAGCCCCCAGCAGTTGAACATATCAGAAACATAAAACGTCCTAAAGGTTTCTCTAACTCTGTGCCAGCCTAGAATTAGGACTCGGGAAAATGTTATTTATTATAATATAGTCTGATGTGTTATAATACGCCCCGGCTGCTGCTTTAGCAACTGCACTGTGCTCACAAGGTGGCCCCACCTTAGCTGGGATGTGTGTCACTGTGGCAACCCGCAGGGCCTCCAGGACCAGGCTCTGTTTGAAGCCCCACAAAACTGACAGATTCAGAACCTTCCCCCCATCCCAAAGCCAGTAACAGACAGCTCCAAGGAACCCAATCCAAAACAGAAATTCAGCAAAACCCACTTCACTAGCTTTTTCTGCTGGTGAATGAGAAGGGCCTCCAGGTGTGTGTGTGGTAGGTGCATGTGTGTGTGTGTGCAAATATGTGTGTGGGTGAGTGAAGTTGACTGGGGCTCAGATGTCCTCTTCCCCAGAGACCAGATGCACAGATGCAGGGAGTTACCAGGCCAACAGGATGTGCGGGGGGGGGGGGGGGGGGGGGGGGGGGGGGGGGGGGGAAAACCCGCCTAGCACTGCACCGTTCAGATACTCGGAGGCTAATTCAACACATCTGCGGGGAGCACCCTTAATAAGTCATCACAAAGTGGGTGAGATTCCTCTCCAGGCCCAAACCCCAAAATCCCCAACTTCACTAAGTGCCCTGCTACCTTTGGGATCCTTTCACCCCATCCCACAACCCCTATCAAAATCCACTCTCTGGAAAATGTCTGGAAAACTCCTTTATCCCATGGAGTAATGGGGCTGAAGTGTCAGCTCTCCCAGGGAGGCCTCAGGGGGTCAATCTGAGGTATGGGTGGAGACCCACCGCGCACCACACATTGCCAGGTAGTTGCAGAAGCAGGATTCCTGCCCTGCGCTCAAGGCGCCTGGCCCAGAGAGTGCAAACCGTAAGGCCGTGGGGTGCAGTACAAAGAGCTAGGGCTTTGGGGACCTGGGTGCAGAATCCCAGCCCACCACTTGCAGGCTGTATTACCTTGGCCAAGTCCTTGGCCTGCCAGTCTCACCTGTGAAGTGAAGTTAGCACTGCACTGTATGCCTCAAGGCTAAATAAAAACGTCCAAAGGTTCCCAGGGGTTGGTGGAAGCCCTGAGCCTTCCCAGGAGGGAAGGGCGACGTCAGCCAACTGGCTGCAGGATCCCAGGTGTGAGAATGGCAGAGATGGAGCCTCCTGTCCTGGGAAGTGACACTCCTCCCTCCTGCCCTCCTGGGAGAGCTGTGCTGGCTGAGGGCTCCCAGCCCAGTGGTGGGGGGGGGGGGCACCCCTGGGAAGCTCGTGAGAGGCAGAGCCCATCCTGCCAGAGGCCCAGTCACCACTCCCACACCTCAACACACACAGCATGCACCGCACACAGCACACCCAGAAACCTTGCTATGCATCCGCACACCCATCAACACACCCATTCATACCCACCACCCACTAAGCGCCCGGACACACACACACACACACACACACACACACACACACACAGGACACACTCACCATCACAGACACGCTGTCCTAGACACTCAGATAACCACAGTTCATCGTCTGCAAACGAGCTCACATGCAGGAGATGGGCAGAAATACCCGTTCACACTCCCCGTATTGGGCGCAGGACTCCCCTCGCCACACACACTGTGTACTTGCGCACAGGCCCACACTACACAGCCGCTCACTCCGTACGGCCCGTCTCCCACTCCGAAGTGCTCTCACACACGGCCCCGCATAAACACAACGGCTCTGCCCCACACCTCTGCCCCCCACGAACCCGCACACCCGGCACATCTGTGCAGTGCACCCCACCACCACCGGGCCAGCTCCAGCAAGAGGCTTCCCGCTCGGTGTGCAGCGGCCACAGTGGCCAGGAATTAAAATGCAGCGAGGAGGAGCCGGGCGCGTCAGCACCGCGTCTCCAGGAGCGCACAGCGCTCGCCGCCGCCGCCCCGCCCGCCCGGAGCCGTGGGGCCAGCGAGCCGAGGAGCAGGTGCTCGAAGCCGAGCCGCGCCAGCGTCGCGCGGCCGCTGCCCAAGTTCGCCCGGGGCCCGGAGGAGGGCCGGGCAACCGGGAGAGGAGCGCAGCCGGCGCCGCCGGCGCCGCCGCCGCGGGCTCGGAGTCTCGAGAGAAGGACGCGCGGAACAGCGAGTCCGGGTCACCCCGCCGAGAGGTGCAGCCGGGGCTCCGCAGTCCCCAGCTCCTGGCGCCGCCGGGGCAGGGAGAAGAACAGGCAGGGGACAGCGAGGCCGGGCTTTTCTGGAGACTCGAGGCACCCCGGAGAGTCGAGGGGAGAAGCGACACTTTCTTCTGGCCAGCAGCCCGGAAGGGGCCCAGCAGCGAGCAGCCTCCCGCAGGACTCCCGGAGAAGCCCCGGTCCCCGGGCGAGAGCGGGCGCGTCGCACGCAGGGCTCCGGCGCGGGACTTGAGGGGAGCCTTCGAGGGTCTCGGCCGAGCGCAGCCCGAGGAGCCGCGAGCGGGTCTCGCCGCGAAGGGAAAGAGCGCAGCAGCGGGCCGGGCGACCCCTCGCCCCGGTACACACCCACCCCACCCGCCGCGCCCGAGCCGCGGTGCGCCTCTGGGGGCGCTCGTTCCCCGGCGCCTTCTCTCCCGGGTCCCAGCACCGCTGGGCTACCGGCTGGGCTGGCGGGGCCCTTGGGGATGCCCAAATCAGGCATGGTGGCCGAGTGGCTGCTCTCCCCGGACCAGCGTAAAAGCTGGGGTTAGGCGGAGCAGGGGGGACTCGGCGCAGGGTCCCCCGAGGTCCAGGACGAGGGGAGGCGGGCGCAGCGCCCGGGCACCGGAGAGGCGGCGCCCGGTGGGGCCCCTCCAGAGGTAGCGGCCGGGCCAGGCACTCTCCAGGAAGACTAGGGGCCCGGAGAGCCCGCGCGGCGCTCGGGAGAGGCCAGAGCCAGGGGCGGCGGGCCGAGGCAGCGCTCAGTCCCGGGCGGGCGCCCGCGGAGGCG
>NW_024419763.1:0-8506 GCF_014898765.1 Herpailurus yagouaroundi
GGATGGATGAGCCCACCGCCCTGCCCTCCCCTGCCACCCCTCCGTCTCCCCTGCGCCCTGCCGGCCCCACTCAGGCCTCCTCCGGGCTCCTGCAGGCCCTCCCCCTGCTTTGGAACAACTGTCCCCTCCTCTGCCGCTTCCTGTCCCCGGGGGAGTTCTTAGGGCTCCGCTGAGAAGCCACTCCCTCTGGAGAACCTTCCTGAACTTTCTTTCCCAGATCTGTCTCTGCTTCTGTAGCCCATGGGTTTTTCTTTTTTACTTTCCCGGGCAGCTGTGAGCTGCGTCCGTCCGTGTCCCTTTGTGTCTGTGGCCCACAGCTCCGAGGCAGCTCTTGGTAGGACCCCAGTAAATCCGCTGATGGCCCCTGTTGGGGGGGGGTGGTGCCGTCCTGCCTGGAGAGCCCAGCCCTGCCCCCTCCCCCGGCAGGGGCTTGTCAATGGTGCTTTTGTGGCAGCTGGACCAGTGGCCTCCAGAACGCTCCCTAGCTGCTGCATCAGCTTGAAAATGTTAAGACAACAACCTCGTCCTCCCTGCTCCCGGAAAGAACCCGTCTGTAAAGATCTCCCGGCGTCCCGTGACAGGCAGGCCGTGCAGATGAAAACGGGCCCGTGGGTGCCAGTTTTCGCTCCGCATGGCGCTGGGATGTGTGGACGCTGATGGAGTGCATGTTACTCATTCGTTCGTGCTTCGGAAAAAGACCTTTGCAGCCTGCCGAGTGCCAGGCTCCACCGGGTGCTGAGAAGACAGCAGACAGCAGGACGGACAGCAGCCCCCTCTCGTAGCACAGAGAGGAAATACTTAGCCAGGGGACAAGTGACAGAGGCCAGATTGGAGCTCGGGAGCGAGGGCGGGGGGACGCGCTCTGGAAAGGCGCTAGCTGAGCCTAAGGGGAAGAAGCGAACTCCTGTGAGGGCGTTAGCAAGAGGCTGCTCCTTGGTGAGGGGGTCCCAGGAGTCATTTAAGGGAGAACAGTCCCCTTGCTCTGGTCCCCAAGGCCGTGACCTGGGGCCGTAGGACTGGAAGCACCTGGCTCCTCGCCGGAAAGCGGGCCCCCACACGTCCGGGGCTGCAGACGGCCGTCCAGCACCGAGGGCCGGAGGCTGTGCTGTCCTTTCTGAGGTGCGTTCACAGAGGCGGGGCAGGGCCCGTTCGGTGTCCCCCTGGACAGCAGGATGTCCCCCCAACAGACTTGCCTCACCAAATGGTTTCAGTGCATCTGCTCACACAGGACCCGGTCCACCTCTGGGCACCGTCCAGAGTTTCTCCTCCCCTTTGTTCTCCTTTTGGAAGGAACTGGGCGCTCCGATGTCCTCCCTGAGCACGGATAGGATGGGCTTTCTCTTCAGAAAGGTGGCAGGAAGGAGCCAGGGCCAGCAGGGGTCTTGGGCATTGTACCCAGAGCTGAGGTCAGAGGTCGGGCTTCCAGCAAATGGGGAAGAAAGCAGAGAGGAGGTGTGATGCTTAAGAAAATCTCAAGGTCTTTGCACCGAGAATCCAAGCATGAAATAAAAAACCGACACGTTACCTGTCCAAGGGATTCTCTAGCTGCTTAAGGGTGGGTGGGAGGGGCAAGAAAGGGGAAAGAAAGCAGAGACATTTGGTTTTCCAGAGAGTCTGATTTCAGAGGTAACAGTCCACACACAGGAAGTGGGGAGGCCGAGTCGTGCAGGGTCGAGGGGTGCGGGCGCCTCGAAGGGGGCCGCCGATGTCCGCGGACCTGGGCAGTGCTGGGCTGTAGCCGGGCTGAGCTTCTGGATGGATTTCAGGGCCACTAATTATATCGACGGGAGAGGGGAGGTCAGACGCTTTGGGTCCCTTTTGGGCCCCGTAGGGATCAGCTGGTCTCCCCGCGTACGTGTGTGTGCACATGTGTGTGCATACGTGCACGCGTGTGTGTGTGTCCCTTTCTCCTGGGTGCCCACAGCTACTGCCGGTGTCATTTTCAGGCATGAAAATCTAGAACCAGTGACTCGGGACAAACCGAGGGGGAGGGGCAAGACAGCAAACAAGACAAGGGCCCCAAAGTCTGGGGAGGGAAACAAAGCCAGGGGACGGAGAGGGGGGCAGAGGTGACAGGATGGTGGGAGGGGGAGGGAGCAAATACCAGAACACCTGCCGATAAGCCAGTGCGGTGGGAGGGAATGAACAGGGTAGATGAATGAATGAATGAATGAATGAGTGAGGGAATGAGTGAGTGAATCCTGGGTAAACAAGTGAATGAGCGCCCCCTCCCCCAACCAGACATCCTGGTGCAGAAGAGCCTGAGACACCTCCTCCAGGGGGCCCGCCACCTCCTGAGCATCGGCCTGAGTCCAGGGCTCCCCAGGGGAGGCGGTTGGGTCCGACGCCCCCAGCCCTGTGCACGCGGTCGGGCGGTGGTGAGGCTGACACGGAGGACCCAGGTGCCCTTGGGGAGCCCTGGTGGGCTTGCTTTCGGGGCCGGCTGGAGAGCTCCGCCCCCTCCACCCAAAGCCCGCGTGACCCGCTCCGCGTGATCCGTCTGGTGAGTGGAGGCGCTCTGTCAGAACCTCGAGGAATGTGCTCCGTCGGCTCTGAGGCAAAGGGGGCCTTCTCTCAAGTGGTGCCAGAGAGAGAAAAGTTCAGCAGGTGGGTCACTTTCCCTTAAACGATAAAAGGGCCCAGCAGAAGCCTGTAGACCCCACGGGAGGTCAATGGTGTCCAAAACCATCACGCACGCGTTTCCTGGTGAAGAAACTAATTCGGGTTCCTTGCGGAAGCTTCCGGAAATGCAGAAGGATACACGGCAGAAAGCTTTGTAGCCAAGCTCTCTGACACCTTGTCCCTGACCCCGTGCGGCCCGAGCCCCGGGAACGTGGCCTGTCTGAGCTGGGACGTACCGTCGGGGCAAAAGGCACCCCAGGTCTCGAACACACAGTAGGGGAGAGAAACGTAAAATATCTCATTAGTAACTTTTGTATTGATCACCTATGGAGAAGATGTTACTTTTCTGTGAAATAGGCCGCGTGAAGTCTTTTATTAACACCCCCCCCCCCCCCCGATTATTTTACGCTTGTGATGTGGCTACTGGAATATGTCAGGTTACCTGCGCGGCTCACATCACGTTCCCGTCGGCCAGTGCCGTTCTCTAGGGTCCAGGAAATCCCTCCTTTCAGAGAAGTTCCTTCCGGAGGATGAGGTCTGCGGTTCATATTCTGATCGCCGGGGTTGGGTCGGGGAGACGGACTGACTTGTTGCTGAGGCCCCTGGTTTCCGTGCTCGTTCATATGTCCCTCAAACATCGTGGGCAATTGTGCCCGGCCGGGCCGGCCCCGGGGATACCCCGGGGGTGTCCGCCCGAGAGAGGCTTGTGGCCCAGCAGCTCGGCGCAGGACGGAGACCCTGGCCCGTACCGAAGTCACGTACATGTGAAGGGCGTGACCAACTGAACGTCAGGGTTTCCAGGGGAAGGCCATTCCGGGCCCCGCGAAAACCTGGAAAGGTCGCTTATTCCTGTCCCTTATTTCCAGTCCCCCAGGAGAGCATCAGAATCATCCCATAAAGATCCCTAAGCCTGGTCATCTGTCCAGGGGGCTCTGGGTCTGCTCGATCCTTGGGGAAACTCTATGAAGCCACACACGTCCAAGGGGATTGGACGTCCAGCCATAGCCAGAGCCTGTGACGTCAGGGTCCAGCCTCCCTGGAGATGGGGCCTTAGGGAAATTAAAGGGCAGCGTGGGGCCACTGACCCCAGGGGAACGACCGTGCAGGTGTGATGCATTTACTCTCCCAACACACACGCGCGCACACACACATGCACACACGCGTGCCCCCCGACACACGTGGAGGATGCAGGGCTGCGTGGGGCGGGGGGGATGTTCACACGCTCTCAGCAGGGCAGGGGCCCCGGCTCGCCCCCCCAGCTCCGCAGCCCGGAGGCCTCCCTGCCCTCACCCCGAGCGAGCACCCCGTCCTTGTCTGTCAGAGCCTCCCGTCCACCTGGAACGCAGCACGCGGTCGGGAGGCAGGCTCTGCGTGTGCGGAGTGGTTTAGGCTCAGGGGACGGCAGTTCAAGTCATGTAGGTGAGATGGGCGTCCTTTGTCTTCGCCGGGAGCTTTGGTGCAAGGGACTCCCCCCTGCCCCGAGCAGGGCAGTCTGAAGCTCTTCCCTTCTTTCAAACCCCGGGGAGAACAGTTAAAGCAGAAAAGGAGCTTCTGAGGCTTTGCTTTTGAGAAGCAGGCGCTGGCGGGCCATGACGCGGAGTTTCCACACCGCTGGGCAGGGGGGTCTGGCGGCTGGCTCGGGCCTCGGCAGGGAGGGGGGCTGTCCCTGTCCCCAAGCCCCCAGAGCGGGGAGGGGGGGGCGGGGTTTCTGAGGCCCAGGCATCTGTCGTGAGGATTAACGCTGTGATTCCCAAAGGGGCGCTGGGGAGGAGGGAGACTCAGGCCGGACCTCCCCCGACGCTTCCCAAGGAAGGACCCCGGGGTTGGAGGGTAGGGGACGGCTGTGCCAATCTCCTTGCAGACGGCTGTAATGACCGTAAGAGCTCGAGCTGATGTCTGTAGAGGGCTCAGCACGGTGCGGGCTCACAGCAAGCCCCGTGCCACTGCTTGTTAAATAAATAAACACCAACAGGGAAATCTGTGATGTGCTGAGGACCGGAAGGGGGTGAAGGGTAGAAAGAGAGCAGAAACGAGCCCGAGTGCCGGGACGGAGCCGGGAGCGGGGCCAGGAGAGGAGGGTAGCACCAACCAAGCCGGACCAGAGAGGCTTCCGGGAGGAGGCGGCGGCCGGCTGAGCTGGCCGGGCTCTAACCCAGCCGGGCGTGCTCGCGGGGTTCTTAGGAATTCTCAGAAGGCAGGCACGGGTTAGCAAAACACACGAGGCGTCTGAAGACGCCTGATCCAGGGATCAGACAGAACTTCATGCCCTGGCCGTGCTCCAGAACTCGGGCCTGGCGGGGTCTGTGCCCGCGGAGTCTCCCTCGCCGCCTCTCAGGGCTCTGACATCATGCGAGGGAAGGAAGTGACAATAGCCCCGTCTCCTGCCCACCCTATCTCAGCTGTCAGCTCCCGGGCACGTCTTCCCCGGGGGAAATGACACCCCGAGGCGTATTTAGCGCATGAGGTCATACACCTGTTTGGCACGTGTCTTTCTGGCTGTCGCCCACCGGACCCTGGAAGGGGCGCGGGGCCGGCGCGGGAGCGGGACGGGGCCGTTGGGCTCACAATAGCCCTGACTCATGAGTGGCTCACTCCTTCCATGCTGTCTTCCCCACCCGGCTGCCTGCGTGAGTCAACAGCATTTATTTAGCACCGATGAGTGCAGAGACGGGTACTGGGGCGAGGGCTGTCCTGCTGTGGGGACGGCCAGAGCCAGTACGACCCCCTCCACCGGCTGCGGGCAGCCCGAGGGCCACGTGTGCATTTTGTGAAAACAAACCGAATCTCCTGCTTCATCGGTCTAGTCCCGTGTGTGCACGCGTGCATGCGTATACATGCGTGGGCGTGTGTGCGTGTTGAATTCACGGAACGAGCCCTGGTTTGTGGGGTCAGGAGACCTAGATGGAGAGGCAGATCTGCCTCCTGGCCGGGGCCTGAAGCCAAGGACATCACCTCTCCCGGCCTCTGCCCTCCCATCCGAGGACGTGGGTGGTAAGATCAGCCTTGTGGGTCTTGAGAGGCAGGCAGGGGCCAACGGGGAGCCTGGGGACAGCGGTTCTCACCTTGGGGGGGGGGGTTGCCCCCCACCCGCCCCGCCCAGGGACATCTGACAATGTCTGGAGACATTTGTTGTTGTCACACTGGGAGGGAGGCTGTTATCGGCATCTAGTGGGCAGAGGCCAGGGATGTCGCTGACCTTCCTACCGGGCACAGCCTGGCTCCCCGGGACAAACAGCGAGCCAGGCCAGATGTCAGCAGTGCCTCCGAGAAGCCCAGCCGGAGGGCGCCCCATTAGGAGAGGCCATCGCTCGAATAACCCTTGACCTGGGGCTCACCAGGGCCTGGACGGGTGACCTGGGGCTCACCTGACCTGCCTCACTTTCTAAAGCTTGGCCTGTTTACCTCTTCGCTAGGCTGCTGACGGCCGGGAGTGCCCTGGCAGGTGCAGCTGGGCAGGGCACAGAGCAAGGTGTCCCTTCTCGTGGGCAATGGCAAGGAGGGGAAATAAATGTCGCTGGCCGCCCCCTGAGCCTCTTAAAAGGGAGCTCGTCTTGCAGCTGACTGCGAGCTCAGCCCCCTGCCCGGCTGCCCTGTCACCCCGTGCTGGCGCTCCTGGCGATTACTCAAATGTCGGCAAAGACATGAGAGCATGACAGCAGTGAACATCACAACAGCCCGAGAGGGTAGCGTCGCGGCAAAGTAGGGCGAGCGGTGACGCCCGGAACTTCCCATGATAAAAATGCACCATTTAGACTAACGAGACTGGGTTTTTACTAATTCATGAGCGGGGACTTAATCCGGCTGGCGAGATCTGTCCCTCTGGGTTTTGAACGATGAGAATCACTGAGGCAAAAAGCAGAAAGTGCGAAACCAGCGCACCCAGTGTTTCCAGAGGTCCGGTTTACGAGCAGTTAGCGGCTCAGGGTAGAGACCCAGTCCCAGCAGGACAGCCGAGGCGGGAAACCGGGGAGGGAGGCCTTCCGAGTCCCAACTTGGAGGAGAGCTGTAGGTGAAGAACCCCATTGCCTTCCCTGGTTTGGGGGCAGGGGGTGGGGAATGCTGGTTTTCGTTTTGGATCCCCGAGATCCCGAGACCCACAAAGTCCCGGCCCAGGCCACAAGCGGCCCTGGGGACGGAACGAATCCATGCTGGCCTGTCCTCTCCGCTCTGCACAGAGGCCACCTTGCACGCCCCCCTCCGTCTGCTCGAGCGTTTCCACACTGTGCACCTGGCAGCCCGGGGGTCGGGAGAGGGCGCAGAATGCGAGGCCAGGGGCAGAGCAAGGAAACCGGCCGACGTGTGGCCGAGAAACGTGATGCCTGGCGAGCGCACCCGTGTCCGGACCTGGCCACATCATCAACCACGGACACAGGTGAAGCCCAGCTTCTTGGGCGAAGCCACAGAGGGGAGGTGGGCACGGCCTCGCCTGAGAGACTGTGCCCCACCCGGCATCTCCCAGAAGCGCCCAGCCGCTGCGCCCCAGAGCGCTCTCGGTCCGCAGTCGGGTGCCACTTCCCAGGCGTTGGGGACTCTCAGTGTACCCAGAATGGAGGCATTCTAGTTTTTGCTCCTTTTTCCCAAATCATACCTCGTAGATGTTCACCTCTCCGAGTTCAAGAAATTCACAAACCCGAGCCTAAATGGGGGTGAGGGGTGACGGAGCAGGGAAGGTCACGACAGTGACAAGACCAGCCTCCCCGTGCCAGGTGCTGAGCTGAACACAGCTTCACGCACACGTGACTTTCACGGGACGGAGCCTCTGTGAGGCTGAGGGGGCCTGACGGAGATCACAGGGCCGGAAAGTGCTGGAGCTGGAACCGGACCGCACCCCATCCCCCCACCACGTCCTCTGTGATTCCAGCATCCACCCTGGGCATCAAAGCGTGCCGGTGACATCACCACCTCGGAGGACAGCTTTCTGGTCACTTCTGTAGGCCCTGGATGTTCCTCGGTGGCCGGCCAGCAGCTGTTGAGCATTGATTGTATGGAATAAACCTGGCGTCAAGTGAGGTGGAGGAAAGGGAGTGCTGTAGTGGAGGTGCAGAGTGGGTCTTAGGCTCGAGCGCTTGGGCGAGGAGCAATCCAGAAGGACTTCCCGGAGGAGGTGGCGCTCGGTACACACCCCCACCCCCCCCACCCCCCGAAGGAACTAACAAGACGTGGGGAGGCAGAGGAGAAGGAGACTTCATTCCCCTGGGCAGGGTTGCCAGCGTGGCCCCTGGGGGTGGGGGTGGGGGCCGAACCCGAGCACGGCTGCTCCTGGAGACCTGTGCCATCCTCTTGACGGGAGGAAGGATTAGAAACATGTCCTGAGAAGCACCTACCTGCCTGCCTACCTACCGTGTGCCGGTTCCCTGCTAATCCCGAGATGAGAGCCATCTAAGTCACCGTCCCTCCCTCGGGGAGGCAGTAGAGTGTCGTGCAGGGACTCCAGGCCCCTTCCCTGGCCCTGGGAAGCCCTCACCACCACCACCCCCCGCCCCCCCAAACCCTCCCGCTGCAAAGTGAGGACCAGACTCTGCCCAGTCACGGGACACTAAGCCTCCCGTAAATGGGGGCTCAGAGAGATGCTTCCCCGGAGGAGGGAGCCGCAGAGGGAGCCAGGGCCAGCTGGAGAGGGTGGGCCCACAGGAAGCAGGGGAGGCTCCCCGGAGGAGGTGTCTGAGTGGTAGCAAAAGTCCCCCAGGGCGGGCATTCCCACTTCAACGCCAGGAGCCCCTCCCTCTCCCCCAGGCAAGGCGACCCCGCCGCTGAGCAGGGCGAGGTTTGGAGACTTTTCCTGAAGGTGGGGGCTGTTGGGAGCCTCCCCGCCCCCCCCCCCCGGGGGACGAGAGGGCCGCCACCCTCCAAAACTGCACGGGGCGCCCTCCCGGGTGAAAAGAAC
>NW_024419764.1:0-6117 GCF_014898765.1 Herpailurus yagouaroundi
CCCGCCCTGTGGCCCTTCGGGCCGGCGCCTTCTTGGAGGGGGAGGGTCTCACAGGGAGACAGGCCCCCAGAGCTGCGTTCCAACCTGTGGCCCCTCCTGAGCCCACTGGTCAAGGCAGATACACGCCCGGCACAGAAACAACCAGTTTGCTCCCGTGAAACTTTCCAGGGGCCCTGACGGCTCCCCCCCTCCCCCCCGCCCCAGAACGGAGGGCCTCTCTGCTCCCTCCCGCCCCACCCCGTCCACTCGGGATGCGTGTCTGCACCGAAACGTGGACAGTGCCCTCGGGGCCCAAGGACGGCTGACCAGCCTCACGTGCCAGCCAAAAGGACGCGCATCAGTCACTCCCAGAGCAGGTGCACACAGGAAGACGCCCCCCCGGGGCGCTGGGCCGGGAAGGGTGCTGGGGCACCAGGCAGGGCCGGGCACCCCCGGTGCAGACGTGAGGACCCGGGAGGCCGGTGCCTCTGTCGTCCTTGCTTTAGGGATGAGGAACGCAAGGCACAGAGAGGTCAGGTGAGTCCCCGGAGGCCACACAGCGCCCACACGAGGGTCCAGGACGTGAGCCCAGCCCGTGTCGGCCCCACCCCACCCTGTTGAGCCCTGAGTGTGTCCAGTGGGGCCAAGGACGGATTCGGGTCCCCGGAGAAGGGCGTCCTCGTACTCAGCAGCTTAGGCTGGGCTCAGTCTTCCCAGGGAAACACCGCAGGGCTCCCGTTGGGGCTGCCTCTTGCTCAGGCCCATACGTGGCCCCGATTTCCGGCCGGGTTGGGCGATCCCTCATTGCCCCGACCTAGCAGCACCGCCACCAGCCCAGGGGTGTCTGCCTTCTGGGAGTCTCCTTTCTCTCTGTGAGCCCGTATGAGCTACAGGTCCTTCTGTGTTCAGTGCCTGTGAGGAACCAACACGAACTCACGGTCTGAACATTCGTGTCGGGGACACAGAAGCAGGGCCACCAAGACCACACAGAGGGGGCGCCTGGGTGGCTCAGTCGGTTCAGCGTCCGGCTCCGGCTCCAGTCACGATCTCACGGTTCATGACTTGAACCCCTGCATCAGGCTCTGCGCTGACAGCTCAGAGCCCGGAGCCTGCTTTGGATTCTGTGTCTCCCTCTCTCTCTGCCCCTCCCCCGCTCATGCTCTGTCTCAAAAATAAACATTAAAACATTACAGAAGAAAAGACCACACAGGGAAGATGAGGCATAAAATACAAAAGACGGACAGCGGACTCGGTCAGCGAGACCCAGCACTGGGGCATCGGACGCCCAGGAACGCTCAGGGATAAAACGGAGTCACATGTACACGAAGAACCCGGGAGCCTGTGGGAGGCTCGCTTCACCCGGTGCACGCAGCCTCCAGGCGCACCTGCGTCGTCACGGATGGTAGGCTTTTTCTCCCTCGCTAAGCTGTGTGTGCTGTGTGGATTGGTGAATGCTTTTTTAATGTTTATTTATTTTTGAGAGAGACAGAGACAAAGCACGAGCAGGGGAGGGGCAGAGAGGGAGACACGAAATCCAAAGCAGGCTCCAGGCTCTGAGCCGTCAGCACAGAGCCCGACGCGGGGCTTGAACCCCTTCCTGAGCTAAAGTCGGAAGCTTAACTGAGCCACCCAGGTGCCCCCCACCCCAGAATTTTTTTAATGTTTATTTTTTTACAGAGAGGGAGACACAGAATCCGAAGCAGGCTCCAGGCTCCGAGCTGTCAGCGCAGAGCCTGATGCAGGGGTTGAAGTCACGAACCGTGAGATCGTGACTAGAACCGAAGTCAGACGCTTAACCGACTGAGCCACCCAGGTGCCAATAAAAGGTTATTCTTACGGACAAGTTTCTACTGAGACATTTGAAGACTGAAAGGCGACAGATAGATGTTCTGAGAAAAATACATCTTACCCAAACTGATGTACAAAGACCCAGAAAGCCCACATCAGTCTTGATCATGGGAAGCGTGGGAACAGGGCTCAGACACGACTGTTTTCTGGACGCAAACTTCTGGCCCCATCAGGGTCCCCAGTGGATTGTACCCAACACGTGAGAAACCCCCCCACTAGTTCCGATCCGAGGCAAATGCCTCCACAAAACTGCAAATTCATTTTGTGAGGCCAGCGTGGCATTGGTTGCAACGAACCACATAACGGGTGGAAATTGGGGGCTGATCTCACGTCGGAGCACGTGTGCAAAGGTCCTTACAAGGTGCGTCCGGACCAAAGGCAGAATTGCGTGAGGAGAGTGTGTCTGGCTCGAGTGGGGCTGCTCTCAGCAACGCAAGCTGGGTTCACGGTGGGAAAACCCAGCCCATCAGGAACAAGGACAGAAATGACGTCTCTGATGGAGACAGAGGGCAGGGTAATAGTGAGACAACGGGCTGCTGGCTCAGAGACAAAACAGACGCACGGGCGCGTAGACACCACAATACGATGGGCGCTGGGACGTTCGTCTGTGTCCGTTCACACATGCCACAGGCCACAGAGACGTGCCCGGAGAAGGCCCCGTGGCAGGTGCACCAGGACCCGCGTTCAGGAACGTGTCTAGGTATTGTCTGCGATGCCTGGAGACGTGGCTGCACACGCCCCGTGCAAAGGGCCTCTGCTACGTCCTCGTCGCGCCACCGCGTGAGGCCGTGAAAATGCACACGGTGTGACATAAGAAATACGTATAGAGAACGCAGCCCCCGTTCCTGCTAACATCCGGGCTGTGTGTTTCGGGACACGAGGCTCCTAAGGCACCTGGCACGTCTTTCATCCGAAGGAGGGGACTCTGCGTGGGCGCCTGGTGTTTTAGGGATGCGTGTGTAGATGCTGGAAGTATCTCTTTTTTATGTTTATGTCAAGAGAGACAGGGCGAGCGCGCACAGGGGAGGGGCAGAGGGCGAGGGAGAGAGAGAACATCTCAAGCAAGTTCCACACTCAGCACGGAGCCTGACTCAGGGCTCGATCCCACGGCCCTGGGGCCACGACCTGAGCCAAAATCAAGAGTGGGATGCTTCACGGACTGAGCCACGTAGGTGCCCCTAAAGTGTTTCTTAAAACTGGGAGAGCCCAGACGCGAGGACGGCGGTTGCCAATCGGGACAGAGACCGCGGGCGGGTCTTGGAAGGAAGCTGGGGGGAAGGGCTCCTGGGGCCCCCAGAATGGCCTGTGCTGTCTGCACACGATCAGGGAAGGGGTGCCGGTCACGTGCGTTTGTCCCTTTGCTCCCCCCGCCCCCCCACGCGATGACTCCAGCTGCTTCCAACCTGATGTTTCGCAACCACGCGTGTCTGTATCGTGTCCCTCATGGACACAGGGAACGCGCCTAACGTGCATCCCTGTCACCACGCGTACGTGCATGGGTGCACGCGCACGCACATACATGCACACGTGTGCACGCACGCCCTTCATCACACAGAAAACGTGCCCAAACGTTCATCCCCGTCACCATATGCGCACACACACGTGCGCGCGCACACACATATGTGCACGCATAAGCACACACGCACGCGTATGCGCACGCACATAATGCACGAACGCATACACATGCACACATGCACGCACACGCAGATACGTGTACGCCCATGCATACATGCACATGTGCGCACACGCACACGTGCAGGGACTCGCACGCACCCACAAGCGCGCACGCACACGTACACATGCGCGCATGCACATGCGCACTCAGACGCATGCACGCAGCACCGCCCCATGGGCGTCTTGCTTTGGCGACGTTCGGGACACGAGTCTGGGGCTCCCTGCGCACTTGGCAAGGGGAACCGACGCCTCGGGAAACGCGTCGAGCGACCTGGGCTTTCCTGCAGCCGAGCCTCTCACAACGGGACTTGACTCCTGGTGGGTGTTCGCGTTTCGGCCCGGCCACGTGTTTTCTGTAACCTGAGGTGAATGAACCTTGCTCACATCGCAGTTCCAGCCCCCACTTCCTCTTCTGTTTTCTTGCATTCATTATAAAACGTCTCCAGTGTTTTCCGACCTGCAGCCGCCAGGAGCCTCGTTCTGTTTACGTTTTATAGTCCTCTGCCACGAATGTGCCACCGGTAAGTCCCCTGCCCCAGCGCGTCCGAGGGACCCTTCCCACCGGCGTGGCCAGGCCAGGCACGTGTGGCCAGAGGTCAAGAAATAGAATAAAAAACAAAACTAATGGAAAGCGCACTCAGCGCGCACCACGGTGGGGTCTTATTTGGGGCCAGACGGGTTTGGGCGGGTGCGTCCTGGTGGCCGCGCACGCGCACGAGTTAAAGTGCGTCTGGCACCGCGCGGGACTGAGTGTAGCGCCTCAGGCTGGGTCAATGCACAGAGCCTTGGCCTTGTTGGTGCACCGAATGCGCAGACTGCGTGTGTGGTTGCTGCGCATGGTCCGGGGGCGGGTCTCGGGGGCGAGCATCCGGCACCGGAGGCCGCCTTCCTGCGCGACCTGGTTTTGCAGCGGCAGCCCTGGGGGCACACGGATGTCTGCCCCATGCACGGTCCTGGGTGAGCCACAATGCCCCCGGCTCAGGGCTTGGCCCCCGATGTTTGTGACCAGCACGTGGGAGCCCCGGCCGCGCACAAAGGTGCCAGCTTCTATGCTGAGTTTCTGTGATCACGGTACTTATTTGAAAAGACCTTAAAGAAAGGAGCAGGAGCGTAGGGCTTCGTGGAAATCAGGCCCAGGACAAGACGTGTAACTGAGTCAGGTGCGTGAGGGGCCGCGATGCGTCGGCAGGGCGCACAGGGTTGTTAGGGCCATGGTGTCTGAGTGTGGCACCGCAGTGGGGGCGGGGGTCCCTGTCATCAAACGTGTGTCCAAACCCATGGAATTTGCAGAATTAGGGGTGACCCGGGCTTCCGTCAGCCATGCTCCAGGATGGGTTTATGTGGAACGAACGCTCCACCCAAAGCGCAAAGTTAGTAGCTGCGGGGCAGGGGAGTGCGCGTGCGGGGCTTATACGGGCACGTCCCTGCTTTCTCTGACCCTAAGACAGCCCTAGAAAATTAAATCTGTTAATTGACGACAACAACAGTGCAAGAAATAACTGAATGACTGTGTGTGCTTGAAAGCCAGTGGATGGCTGGGTGCTTTACACAGGAAATCCGTGGCTGAGGGGTCATGTCCAGAGGGAGGTAACCGCCCTCCTGAGACCCGGCAGCGGCAGGGTTTCAGTTCAGTTTTGTGGGTCTGTTTCTGGTTGTCCTTCAACCCAAAGCAGCCTCGGGAATCCGGTGCAGGTGTGAATGAATTTTAGGGGATATTCCTGGATGGGGTTGCAGAAATACGCCAAGTCTGGGGCGTGAAAACCCCCGTTCGTGTTTTCACCCATAGTCCCTGGGACAGGGTCCGATGTGGGAGACCGGCCTTCCCTCCGTCCACCACATCAGCTCGTTCCCTTCCCTCAGAGCTGCAGACGTGGTCCCTCTGCCCCAGGACCTTTGCACGGGCTCTTATGTGCGCCTCAAACGCTTCTCAGACGTCCACATAGTGCTTCCTTCCCCTCGGTCTGGTTGTTGCAAAGACTCAGCTTCTCAGCGACACCCGCCTGTCCCTGTTCTTTAACACGGAGACTGCCCCACCGGGGCACCACGTACCCCCCACCCCATCCCACCCTGTTTTAGCACATCCACACGCATCCTGACCACGTGGCACGAGATACGTGTCCCTACTGTGCTCGCTGTGTCCTCGTCCCGTCAGACGGACGCCCGAGGAGGGTGGGGTTGTGTCTGTGTTACTTAGGGCGGCCTTTCCGATGCGAACGACACGGCCAGGCTCCTGGATGTGCTCAAGGAATGCGTGTGGCGTGAATGAATGAATCAACGAATGAGTGATAGCACCCAGGCCAGTGTCCCAGTACGGAGTCCTAGGTCTTCCCCTCGGGCGTTGGTTCAAGGACGGTGCTAACACCTCCCGCAATTCCTGAATCTTTGTGCTCAGGAATCCTTAACGCACGTCACAGTCAGTGCGCCAGCATGAATGCGGCCCCTGACCTTGTCCAGTGCTCCTGGTGTTGCTTGCACACGTGTGTGTGTGTGTGTGTGCACGCTTGCGTGTGCTTTTATCCCCCGTACACATCCGTGCATCACTTCACAGTCGAGCCACACAGCATCCCGGGTGCACCCGTCTGGGGGCTCCCTTGGCCGCCAGCCTGTGTGCACGCT
>NW_024419765.1:0-10798 GCF_014898765.1 Herpailurus yagouaroundi
ATGGAAACAAACGAAAATGAAAATACAACAATCCAAACGCTTTGGGACGCAGCGAAGGCAGTCCTGAGAGGAAAATACATTGCAATCCAGGCCTATCTCAAGAAACAAGAAAAATCCCAAATACAAAATCTAACAGCACACCTAAAGGAAATAGAAGCAGAACAGCAAAGGCAGCCTAAACCCAGCAGAAGAAGAGAAATAATAAAGATCAGAGCAGAAATAAACAATATAGAATCTAAAAAAACTGTAGAGCAGATCAACGAAACCAAGAGTTGGTTTTTTGAAAAAATAAACAAAATTGACAAACCTCTAGCCAGGCTTCTCAAAAAGAAAAGGGAGATGACCCAAATAGATAAAATCATGAATGAAAATGGAATGATTACAACCAATCCCTCAGAGATACAAACAATTATCAGGGAATACTATGAAAAATTATATGCCAACAAATTGGACAACCTGGAAGAAATGGACAAATTCCTGAACACCCACACTCTTCCAAAACTCAATCAGGAGGAAATAGAAAGCTTGAACAGACCCATCACCAGCGAAGAAATTGAATCGGTTATCAAAAATCTCCCAACAAATAAGAGTCCAGGACCAGATGGCTTCCCAGGGGAGTTCTACCAGACGTTTAAAGCAGAGATAATACCTATCCTTCTCAAGCTATTCCAAGAAATAGAAAGGGAAGGAAAACTTCCAGACTCATTCTATGAAGCCAGTATTACTTTGATTCCTAAACCAGACAGAGACCCAGTAAAAAAAGAGAACTACAGGCCAATATCCCTGATGAATATGGATGCCAAAATTCTCAATAAGATACTAGCAAATCGAATTCAACGGCATATAAAAAGAATTGTTCACCATGATCAAGTGGGATTCATTCCTGGGATGCAGGGCTGGTTCAACATTCGCAAATCAATCAACGTGATACATCACATTAACAAAAAAAAAAGAGAAAAACCATATGATCCTGTCAATCGATGCAGAAAAGGCCTTTGACAAAATCCAGCACCCTTTCTTAATAAAAACCCTTGAGAAAGTCGGGATAGAAGGAACATACTTAAAGATCATAAAAGCCATTTATGAAAAGCCCACAGCTAACATCATCCTCAACGGGGAAAAACTGAGAGCTTTTTCCCTGAGATCAGGAACACGACAGGGATGCCCACTCTCACTGCTGTTGTTTAACATAGTGCTGGAAGTTCTAGCATCAGCAATCAGACAACAAAAGGAAATCAAAGGCATCAAAATTGGCAAAGATGAAGTCAAGCTTTCGCTTTTTGCAGATGACATGATATTATACATGGAAAATCCGACAGACTCCACCAAAAGTCTGCTAGAACTGATACATGAATTCAGCAAAGTTGCAGGATACAAAATCAATGTACAGAAATCAGTTGCATTCTTATACACTAACAATGAAGCAACAGAAAGACAAATAAGGAAACTGATCCCATTCACAATTGCACCAAGAAGCATAAAATACCTAGGAATAAATCTAACCAAAGATGTAAAGGATCTGTATGCTGAAAACTATAGAAAGCTTATGAAGGTAATTGAAGAAGATTTAAAGAAATGGAAAGACATTCCCTGCTCATGGATTGGAAGAATAAATATTGTCAAAATGTCAATACTACCCAAAGCTATCTACACATTCAATGCAATCCCAATCAAAATTGCACCAGCATTCTTCTCGAAACTAGAACAAGCAATCCTAAAATTCATATGGAACCACAAAAGGCCCCGAATAGCCAAAGTAATTTTGAAGAAGAAGACCAAAGCAGGAGGCATCACAATCCCAGACTTTAGTCTTTCTCCTTTCTTTACTGACCTATCTACTTTCCTATTTACTAAGCTCTTAACTGTGTCCAATCTGCTGTTAAACCCAACTATGGAATCTTCATGTCATTTACACTCTTCTAGAATTTGTTTTATTTTTTAGAAATTAAGGCGGGTAAAATCAAGATCTTTCCATCTATTTTATTAAATATATTATTTACAGTTATTTTTTATTTATTTTTAATTGTTCTTAATGTTTGTTTTTGAGAAAGAGCACAAGTGGGGAAGGGGCAGAGAGAGAGGGAGACACAATCTAAAGCAGTCTCCAGGCTCTGAGCTGTCCCTGAGGTGGGACTCAAACTCAAACTACAAGATCACAACCTGAGCCAAAATCTACACCCAAGCAACTGTGCCACCCAGGCACCCCTATTCACAGTTAAAGATTATGTCTGATAATTTTAATTGCCAGGTCACTTGTAGATCTGTTTCTATTGTCTGTGTCTTCTCCTGTAGTTGTTTTGCTATTCCTGGTAATTATTGACTGAATCCTGTTTATGTATGAACATTTATAGAGTCTCTAGATAAGTGACTCCTTCCACCTTCTAGTAGTAGAGGAGTACTTAGATTATCTTAGTCTGATCTGATTGAGCTAACTTTAGGACAATCTGTATGTTCTAAGGTCAGCCTATGTCTGAATTGTCCTTACTCCAAACATATATCCATTAATAATATGAACAGTTTCCTAGACTTCCTCATTTATGATGGATTCTGAACTCTAATTTTTTATTACCCAAGCACCATGAGAACACTAAAAACTGAAACTATTTTGGAGCCTTTTGCTCCATGGCTATTTAGTCTCAGGCTTTGCTAAGACAAGTTGAGTTTTATCTCCCGCAGAGCAATGGATGCATACTTAAGGGGAATCTTAGAAGCATCAAGAAATTTATATTAACATAATTGGATTAGGGGACGTAGATATTCTGAACGGGGGAGGGGGGGCGGGGCGCAATAGGAGCTTAAAAGCACAGAGACCAGAATGCAAATGGAGGTTTCTGGGGGCGGTAATTAAGCAGTGTAATTAGAATGAAGTGTGTGTCCTGAGGAAAACTGGCAAGAAAATTTTAGGAAGATGAATTGGCCCCAGTCTATACAAGGTTTTGAAACCCAGAGCTTTCAATAATTTTGGAAAGATTATTTCAATAAACCTGAAAAAAATGATATGCATTGAGCAGATATTTTTTTCTTAAAGGCAGGGAGAAAAATTATATTTTGGATGGGCAAATAAAAGCCAAATGGATAGTTTAGGAAATGTTACATCAACCAGGCCTATATAACACTTGGAGAGAATAAGGAAGTCACAGAATGCAAACAAAAACAATTTATGCCTTAAGTTGAAGTCAGTAATAATTTCTTAGGGCTTCCCAAGAATAATATCTATCACAAAGTCTTAGGTTAATGTAAGGATCTTCAAAGGTCTAGCTGTGCTTCCTTCATACCCGCTGGTACTATACAAGTACACAGGAATTTATTTACGTGCTAGGAAGTAGGTGCTATTGTTGATCCTTACATATCCCCCCGTTTTGGGGGAAAAAATAGCCAACTGTTGACAAGAGTTAGGTATTTCATAGGAATCAATCTACAGTAAAATGTCACAATGTTACACATCATTTGAAAATTATCTTTTCTAAACTTACAAAGTCTAGAATGCTAGGAGTTATATATTCTAACACTACCACTTAGGAGTATCTGTCCAGAATGGGGACGTATGCTAACTACATTTATTGATAGTTCCATGTTTATATGCTATCAGCAGGATGAAAGCAAGCATGATATAAAGCATGCTACAGAATATGGGGACTGGAAAACTATTCCAATCACAACATGGCACTGCTGACAATCATACAGTGAATTGCAGTCAAAATGTCTGATTGAAAATCCTTTGGAGGAGAGAGATGTTTTATATCAGAGTGGCAGCCAACCCTCCTCTCAACCCTCATTCTCCTCTCCTTGCTATCCAGTCCCTCAAAATCCATGAATATTCATGTTTAAATTAATAGGCACAAGGATCGACTCTAGTATTAACTTCAGTTCTATTATTTGCTATATTTAAAGTTCTACGGAGTCTAGCTAGTGATGTCAACTTCTTTCTGTGATCAACAAACGGAATGTGTAGTTTCTGAATCAATTCTTCCCTTTCAGCTAGTTATGCCATTCTCCTCCTACTGCCTGGAATAGTGAAGAGGGTTGCTCCATCTCTCACTATGGGAGCATCAGTGCTCATATTTTGTCAGTACAGTACCTTGGGATGCAAGATGCCTTGTTATGCACATCCAAGCTATTACTACTAATTGTTCAATTAATTTGCTATTGTATATGGATAAAAATAATGGGTTTGCCTTCTTTGTCGAAATGCCCCCTTAAGCACAATTACATTGCAATATCTGTGCAAAGGCGGTCCACATGCATCGTCAGGTAATTGTCACTGGAGAAAGCTCCATCTGCTAATGAATTGTCTTTATCACTGAGAGACAAACGTCCCTGCAAGACTTCTCCAAGGTACATTTATATATCAAACCAACAATAGGCCCAGCCTCATCATAAGAAGAACTGGGAAACTGCAAGTGCTACATCATCATCTTCAGCTCATTTGAGGCATTAGCATTTTGCCATTATCATTTGTTTCCCCGTTCCACCTTCTCCAGGGTAATAGATGTGCTGTGCCCTCAGGGTGCCTCCCACCCACAGACTTCAGAGGATGCCTCCAACACTGAGCCACAGACAACATGAATGAAGGTACAGATTACAGCTGTAACTTCATTAAAAAGATCTGGTGGTGTAGAAGCAATAGAGAGATGTGACCAGAAAGCACAGCATGGCTTCATGATGAGGTGTTCTCGTCTCCTGGCTCTGGATCCACAGCAGCAGCTGAGGTGCTGGTAAGAGACACTTGATTCACTACATTATCTGTGGGGAATTACCCACTGCCTGGTCACACAGGATAGAGAATTTTATATTAAACTGGTAACAGTGTATTAGGTTCTCTGTAGATTAGTTTATAGCACAATAAAGCCAAATGAGTGAGGCATTTGTAGTGGCCAGAGAGAACTGGCTAAAAATCAAATTAATATAAATGATAATATCAGTGACAATACCTTCCATGTTTTGATTAAAACATTCGAACTATGCAAAGCACTTAAAGGAGCTGATGTCATCTGGCAATGTCTGATGACTAACTAGGTTGCCTTCATTTACTAATTCTTATGGTTGTATTAAGTTCCCACTCTTATGAGTTAGACACTCTCCTAGGCACTGTGAATATACAAGAATTCCTACCCAAAAGGCTCTAAGCCTAGTAACTTTCCTGAAATGCCATGCTGCAGAAAAGGTTAAAGATCACCAATCAACTATGTTTTGATTGTCATATCTAGGATATGAATTTGTCACCCACTGCTCAAGAATCTGCCTCGGAGATATTGTACCATCACCCACAACAGACCCTCAGTAGTACCCAATATGGCACCAAGAATGCATTGTTTCAGAGTGTTGCTGTTCACTGCATATGTCTGGCAAATATTTCTTTTATCACATTGTGACTGCTAGACAATGATGACTAGTCTACAAGTCTTTTCCACCCTTTCAATGCATAAGTGTTGTGTGCACATATTTTTAAATATTTATTTACTTAGGAAGAGAAAGCATACATGAACAGGGGACGGGCAGAGGGAGAAGGAGAGAGAGAATCTTGAGCAGGCTCCATGCCTAGCATGGAGCCTGATACAGCGCTCAATCTCAATCATGAGATCAGGACCAGAGCCAAAATCAAGACTCAGACTGTGTGTACATATTTTGATTAGTATTTTCCTAATATGGCTATGAAACCAAATAACTGGGTGAAATGCTCAAGAAGATTCAAATTTCCAGGACCATTCCATACACTCTGAATCAGACCACAGGATTGAGAGCCTGGAATATCTATTGTTTTTAAATATCATAGGTGCTTGTGGAAGCACTCGGCCATGGCTGGAGAACTATCGATATCTGGGATAAACATTTCCGATCACTTTCCATTTGCAGCTAATAATTTAAAGCTCTTATATAATATATATTATATTATAATTAATAATTATATTAATCATAATCATAATCTTTTACATATGTGTACAGTCTTACATGCATTGGGTTTGTCCTGTCTCCTAGTCCTGGGATCAGATGACAAGGCCTTGGAAAACTGAAGCAATTAACTTTTCAGTCCTTTTGGACTCTGCACCTTTGTACAAACACAGTTTTGCAAGCAGGAACAAACACCATTTAATTAAACAGAAACCTTGTATGGTGTTAATCTGCTCGGAAATTGTGGCAACAATTAGCATCTTAATTAATCTGCTTCATCTCTCTGAATATTCCTCACAAGAAATGTGAAGCAGCAGAAATTACACAGGCAAGGTCTCCTCAATTTGTGGTTTTATTTGGCATTACTAGTGAATGGTACTGAAATCCAACATAGGTTCCTCCCTGAGGTCCAGCCACTGCTTCCCCATGTATTGTGCAAAATAGACTCTCAGAACCATCTGACATAGCCCCAATAATACATTACGTTTTAGTGTATCTCTGAACCAACAGCAGCATCTGGGAACTTGTTAGAAATAAAAATTCCCCATCCCTACCCAAACCTACAGAGTCAGACACTCTGAGGATGAGCCCAACAATGTGCCTCAACAAAGCCCTCCAGGTAAGTCTGATGCACTCAAAGTTCGAGAACCACTGCTCTAGTTAATAACTTTTATATCCTTTCCTATACTGGGCACTATACTAAGCATTTTGAGGTCAATTCCACTTTTAATTGTCTTATTAGTTGATGCCAAGTGATAATTTCTATTTCGCCTGATCCTTTCTTGTCTAAGTAATCTGGTCATCAGAATCCACAAAACTGAATTGATCATCTAATTCCTGAGAATCGGTCAGACCACCAACCTGCCAGGAGCCAATATGACTGAACACAGAGACTTCATTCATAAATCGTTTATATCATGAAACAGGAAACCAAACTGGATGTAAAATTCTTCATTCTCAATGCATAGGATGAATTTTAAACTATAATTCCAACTGGATAATGAACCCACCAAAAAAAAAAAAAAGTTCAATTCATCAACATTTACAAATACTGTCTCAAGACAACCAGAGTTTGAGCTTTGCAGTGATTCACTCATTCACTCTTAATTCACACCTTTTCATTTATTCTTCTCAGAGATGCAATGGAAGGTGTGACAATAACAGGACTAACCTCTTAAACATTCTAGAAATCACACATCCAAAGGAGTGTTCTCACCTTCACAGTTTTCAACTGCTCTTTGGGAAGTGTGTACCCTCATTCCCAGTGTTTGAATTCCACCTGAGATCTAGTTTAGAAGAGGTCTTTCACTGCCTAAAACACATTTATTTCAATAACCCACCAGGAGACCAATTCATCTGAGGGGCAATTTACTTTCATAAAAATGTCCATTTAATTAAAACAATTCAAGTGTGGTAAATAAGGTTCATCATCAAAGCCAGGTGATCACACTTGGGCATTACAGCTTTTCTTGATCTAAACGTGATGGGTTCAGTCTTATGATATTAAATCTGGGTCTGAAGGTCATTTTGACACTGGTGGAGCCATATATAGCTTTTGTTAAAGGTGACTCTTGAGTTTCTAAGTTTGGGTACTCTGGCAAAAATACACATGTATTCATTCTTTTAACAAATTTTTTATTGAGCTTCTATACTGAACCTGATGCTGAGCTGCCAGCAATCAAAATAGACATAGTACCTCTCCAGATAAAGCTATTTTTAGTAACACCTTTGTCATTCCACGTTTCAGGTAGCCTTTGACTGCTGACATACTTTAGTAATCAATGGTGAAATTACAGTTGTGCAGTTGTAGTCATCCCTCTTTTAATTTAAAGAAAACATTATACCTCAGTCCTGTGAGGCCAGTAGTAACATACAGGTAAAGTTAGGCAAGTTGTCATTCTCAGCTTAGAACTGAAGGTAGTGAACAAAGATAGCAAGGTTCACACATACTCAGGTGTCATCTTAACCACTATCATGCTAAGCTTACTAAGTTGGAACATAATCAAAAGAGATTAATATAAATAATTCCAGTACTATCTAAATGCTTTATTTTTTATTAACTTTGTAATTTTTTTCTTTTTCAAAAATATTTTTATTTTTTTTACAAAATTTATTGTCAAATTGGTTTCCATATAACACCTAGTGCTCCATCCCAACAGGTGCCCTCCTTAATGCCCATCACCCACTTTCCCCTCCCTCCCACCCCACCCCCATCAACCCTCAGTTTATTCGCAGTTTTTAAGAGTCTCTAATGGTTTGCCTCCTTCCTTCTCTGTAACGTTTTTTTTCCCCTTTCCCTCCCCCATGGTCTTCTGTTAAGTTTCTCAGGATCCACATAAGAGTGAAAACATATGGTATCTGTCTTTCTCTGTATAACTTATTTCACTTAGCATAACACTCTCCAGTTCTATCCACATTGCTACAAAAGGCCAGATTTCATTCTTTCTCATTGCCACGTAGTATTCCATTGTGTATATAAACCATAATTTCTCTATCCGTTCATCAGTTGATGGACGTTTAGGCTCTTTCCATAATTTGGCTATTGTTGAAAGTGCTGCTATAAACATTGGGGTACAAGTGTCCCTATGCATCAGCATTCCTGTATCCCTTGGGTAAATTCCTAGCAGTGCTATTGCTGGGTCATAGGGTAGATCTATTTTTAATTTTTTGAGGAACCTCCACACCGTTTTCCAGAACGGCTGCACCAGTTTGCATTCCCACCAACAGTGCAAGAGGGTTCCTGTTTCTCCACATTCTCTTCTCTCCATGATCTATAGTCTCCTGATTTGTTCATTTTAGCCACTGTGACTGGCGTGAGGTGGTATCTCAGTGTGGTTTTGACTTGTATTTCCCTGATGAGGAGTGACAGACACACAGACCAATGGAATAGGATAGAGACTCCAGAATTGGACCCACAAAAGTATAGTTATTTTAATTAAACATCATTATAACCTTAGGATCATAATAGCACACATCTCCTATTTTACAGATGGGGAAACTGAGGCACAGAGAGAGAATAATTTGCCATGGCCACATAACTAGATGGAGCAAAGCCAGGCTTTTAACCCACACAGTCTGACTCCAGAGACAGTGCTCTTAACTGTGAAGCTACTATTTCCTTAAAGAAATGGCAATATGAACATAAAACATTCATAGCTAAATGTGGTTGTATTGCTGTATCTGCAATTAAGCTAGGCAAAATCTCTCCTCATTCAGGGAACTGGCCCAGTAACTGACAGTCCTTGGGTCAAGGAGAGCGAGGTCTGGCTTTATCTTTGATTTTATTGTCCCCATCCTGATCAGTTCTTTTCAACTGCATTAACCTAGAACGCTCACAACCTTGAATCCTTGTTCTCCCAGTAAATTGGCTGTCATACCTTTGAGCCCACTGTCTGTGTTTCAATCTGTTTTCTGGTTTGGGGGGTTTTATTATTTTTTTTTATATATGAAATTTATTGTCAAATTGGTTTCCATACAACACCCAGTGCTCATCCCAAAAGGTGCCCTCCTCAATACCCATCACCCACCCTCTCCTCCCTCCCACCCCCCATCAACCCTTAGTTTGTTCTCAGTTCTCAACAGTCTCTTATGCTTTGGCTCTCTCCCACTCTAACCTTTTTTTTTTTTCCTTCCCCTCCCCCATGGGTTTCTGTTAAGTTTCTCAGGATCCACATAAGAGTGAAACCATATGGTATCTGTCTTTCTCTGTATGGCTTATTTCACTTAGCATCACACTCTCCAGTTCCATCCACGTTGCTACAAAAGGCCATATTTCATTTTTTCTCATTGCCACGTAGTATTCCATTGTGTCTATAAACCACAATTTCTTTATCCATTCATCAGTTGATGGACATTTAGGCTCTTTCCATAATTTGGCTATTGTTGAGAGTGCTGCTATGAACATTGGGGTACAAGTGCCCCTATGCATCAGTACTCCTGTGTCCCTTGGATAAATTCCTAGCAGTGCTATTGCTGGGTCATAGGGTAGGTCTATTTTTAATTTTCTGAGGAACCTCCACACTGCTTTCCAGAGCGGCTGCACCAATTTGCATTCCCACCAACAGTGCAAGAGGGTTCCCGTTTCTCCACATCCTCTCCAGCATCTATAGTCTCCTGATTTGTTCATTTTGGCCACTCTGACTGGCGTGAGGTGATACCTGAGTGTGGTTTTGATTTGTATTTCCCTGATAAGGAGCGACGCTGAACATCTTTTCATGTGCCTGTTGGCCATCCGGATGTCTTCTTTAGAGAAGTGTCTATTCATGTTTTCTGCCCATTTCTTCACTGGGTTATTTGCTTTTCGGGTGTGGAGTTTGGTGAGCTCTTTATAGATTTTGGATACTAGCCCTTTGTCCGATATGTCATTTGCAAATATCTTTTCCCATTCCGTTGGTTGCCTTTTAGTTTTGTTGGTTGTTTCCTTTGCTGTGCAGAAGCTTTTTATCTTCATAAGGTCCCAGTAATTCACTTTTGCTTTTAATTCCCTTGCCTTTGGGGATGTGTCGAGTAAGAGATTGCTACGGCTGAGGTCAGAGAGGTCTTTTCCTGCTTTCTCCTCTAAGGTTTTGATGGTTTCCTGTCTCACATTCAGGTCCTTTATCCATTTTGAGTTTATTTTTGTGAATGGTGTGAGAAAGTGGTCTAGTTTCAACCTTCTGCAGGTTGCTGTCCAGTTCTCCCAGCACCATTTGTTAAAGAGACTGTCTTTTTTCCATTGGATGTTCTTTCCTGCTTTGTCAAAGATGAGTTGGCCATACGTTTGTGGGTCTAGTTCTGGGGTTTCTATTCTATTCCATTGGTCTATGTGTCTGTTTTTGTGCCAATACCATGCTGTCTTGATGATGACAGCTTTGTAGTAGAGGCTAAAGTCTGGGATTGTGATGCCTCCTGCTTTGGTCTTCTTCTTCAA
>NW_024419766.1:0-5282 GCF_014898765.1 Herpailurus yagouaroundi
TCATGCACCCAGACACGTGGCGTTTTCAGACTTTGGTATTGGGTCCCCATAGGGAGAGACCTTAGCTAAATTTAGGGTTCGATTGAGTGACATCACCAGTGCCAACGCGAATCCAGTGTTGTGATCTCCATGGAGGGTTGAAGTGAGGGCCCATGCGAAGGTGCAGGTCATGAGCAGGTTTGAATTGAGATAGGGTTAGGGATCTGTTGAGATTTCTGGCTAGTGTTGGGGTTAGGGTTAGTTCCCAGGGGGATCCAAGCACTGACTGCACAGCAATGCAGTTGTCTCCCTGAAGGGCTGAGTGAGGGCACAGTGGATCGTGCTTGTCAGGATTAATTTTTGGTTTCAGTGTCCAGACAACTGTATGGGCCACTGGTCGGGTAGGCCTCAGGAATTCTCAGGGGCAGCTACAGTGGGGCTTGGAAACAACATAGTGATGTTCCAGGTTCTACGCCAGGTGATCATGCACCGCTTCAGGCCCCTAGGCACGTGGGGTTGTCATACTTTGGTATTGGGTACTCATGGGGAGAGAGCCTTAGCTAGGGTTAGGGTTCGATCCAGGGACATCGCCAGTGTTGACGAGACCAGTCTCGTGACCTTCCTGGAGGGCTGAAGTGAAGGCCCATGTGACGGTGCTCTTCGAGTACAGGGTTAGAGTTCAAGATAGGGTTTGGTTTCGCCTGAGGGTTCTGGTTAGAGTTTCTGTTAGGTTTAGGTCTCAGGAGCATCCAGACACTGACCCCAAGTTAGTACAGATGTTTCCCCGAAGGGCTGAGTGGAAGACACAAGGGAGGGTACCGGTCATGATTAGCCTTTGGATTCTAGGCCACACATATATATGGGCCACCCTTCGGGTAGGCCTCGGTAAACCTCTCTTGCAGCTGCAGTCACCCTTAGAAAATGACATACTGATGTTCCACGTTCCATGCCGAGTATTTCTGCACCGATTCTTGAACCCTTGAGTGGGCTGTTGTCAGACTTTGGAATTGGGTCCCCATGGTGAGAGATTCTTAGCTGGGGTTAGGATTCGGTCCAGGGAAATAGACCCGGCTCAAGCGACTCCAGTTTGGTGATCTCCCTCAAGGGCTGAAATGAGGGTACATGGGAGGGTGCGAGTCAAGTGTATGGTTAGTGTTAGAGAATGGGTTAAGTGTAGGGTGAGTGTTACGATTAGGGTTGTGTTTAGGGTTAGTGTTAGGTCCCAGGAGGCTCCAGGCACTGCACCACAGCAGAGCCTTTGTCTCCCCAAAGGGCTTAGTGGGGCACACAAGGGAGGGTGCTGGTCAGGATTAGTCTTTGGGTTTGAAGGCCACATGAATGTATGGGCCATCCTTCGGGTAGGCCTCAGGAATCCTCTTGTGCAGATGCAGTCACGCTTTGGAAACGACATGGTGATGTTACACGCTCCATACCGAGTATTTCTGCACCGATTCTTGAGCCCATCTACGTGGTATTGTCAGACTTTGGAATTGGCACCCCATGGGAAGAGAGGCTTAGCTGGGTTTAGGATTGGGTCCAGGGAAGTTCTAGAGCTGAAGCGACACCAGTGTTTTTAATTCCATGGAAGGTTAAGTGAGGGAAAATGTGTGGCTGTGACTCCGCTATAGAGTTAGTGTGCTAGATAGGGTTAGGTGTAGGGTGAGGGTTATGGTTTGGGTCATGGATAGGATTTGGGATAGGTCCCAGGAGACTCCAGGCACTGAACCCACGGTAGACCAGTTGTCTCCCTGAAGGGTTGAGCTCACTACACGAAGGAGGGTGCCGGTCAGCATTAGGCTTTGGGTTCCAAGGCCAGAAAAATGTTTTGGCCACCCTACACGTAGGCCTCAGGAATCCTCTCATACAGCTGCAGTCGCGCTTTGCAAATGACATGGTGAATTTCCATGTTCCATGCCGAGTATTTTTGCACTGATTGTCGATCTCATGTGTGTGCTGTTGTCAGACTTGAAATTTATTCCACATGGGGAGAGAGCCTTAGCTAGGGTTAGGGTTCGGTCCTGGGAAGTCACCAGGGCTGAAGCGACTCCAGTTTCCTGATCTTCCTAGAGGGCTGATTGAGGGCCATGCGAAGTTTCAGGTGAAGTACAGCGTTAGGGTTAGAGATAGGGTTAAGTGTAGATTGAGGGATATGGTTCGGGTTACGGTTTTGGTTAGTGTTAGGTCCCAGGAGGCTCCAAGCACTGATTCCACAAGAGTGCTGTTGTCTCCCTGAGGGTCTGAGTGGTGTCCCCAGGGAGGGTGTCAGTCAGCATAAGTCTTTGGGTTCCAATTCCAGACAAATGTATGGGAGACACTTCGGATATGCCTCAGGAATCCTCTCGTGCAGCTGCAGTCGTGCTTTGGAAATGACGTAGTGATAGTCTCTTGAATAGCTGGTGCTGGGAAAATTGGATATTCACATGTATAAGAATAAATGTTAGCACCGTATGTTACACCACTCCCTAAAGACTTAAAGGAAGAAACATAGAGAGATGTGGTTATAGAGAAACAGTGACAAAGAGGAAGTACAAAGAGGAAGGTAGACACCTGCTCGAGGTATGTGGATGGCATTAGATGCATCAGGGGAGAGGGGATGTATGAGGTGGCTCTGAGTGCTGGGGAAGAAAGGGCTTGTATCATGGGTACCAGAGTTCCATGACCCCAAGACTCCAACATCCCTGGGTCCAAGCTCTGCAGAAGCCATTGGAATTGAACAGATGGGTATCCCTCATTTCTTCTGGAATTGTGAGGCTCAGCCTCATGATCTGTCATGGAGAGGGATGTCTTGAGGGAGATTGTGCTGCTCTTTGGCAGGTATACTCCAAGTCTGCCCTGTGGGGAGGTGTCCTGGGGCCATCTCTCTCACTGCCCCAGGCCCTGTTGGATTTCCCCCCTCCCCCACCAGCTGGACTTCCTCAAGTTCTGAACCCAGGCATCAGGCATCGTGTTGCCCCCAGGTCCTGAAGTCTGTACCTGGCAGAGGTGGACTGCTGATATTGATTTAAAAAAATTGACAATAAGGTCCATATCCTCCCTCTGGGACTAGCGGTGTGCATCCCAATCGTGGGTTGCTATCCTCCTGTCCACAACTAATCTGATTATTCCAGAAGGTAGGTGAACACTATAAAACACTCTAGTCTTCTCTTACATCAAATTCAAAGACATTTTCTTGTCCCAGCTTTCTTTTAATTCTGAAGAGATGGCAATTAGTAATTGAAGGCATAATGGTCCTATAGGATATTTACCTATATGACTGGTGGACATTATTTCATCCATCTGTGTCCCTAAAGCACATTTCATTGGAAATATTAGCCAAGGATACATACTGTAAATTCACAACTGATTCACAGCTCCCTGTAAGTTTCATTCTGACCTTGTCACATATGTGTCATCAAAGATATTATTAGTGACTTTTCAGATAAGCTCCCCACATCAAGATGGTGATGTTAGAGAATCTGGTATAAATGGAATTTCACAGATCCCAAATTAGGAATTATTTTTCATTTTTAATGTTTCTTTTTTTCTTTTTTTGAGAGAGCCCGAGCTGGGGAGGGGGGAGAGAGTGGGAGATACCGAATCTGAGGCAGGCTCGAGGCTCTGAGCTCTCAAGACAGACCCTGACGCGGGGCTCACACTCATGGACTGCAAGATCACAACTTGCATCAAAGTCGGACGCTTAACCGACTAAGCCACCCAAGTGCCCCAGGAATGATAGTTTATTGGCAAAGAAGGAGAAATTAAAGATAGTGTAAAGGATGTCTATTTTTAATTGAAATATTGTTCACACATTTGTTGTATGAGTTTTAGGCATACATTGTAGTCATTCCATATGTCTATGAATTATATTGTACTTAAGCACAAGTGTAGCTATCCTGTGAAAGCATGCAACAGTATTATTATACGATTGACTCCATTACATTGGCTGTCCCTTGTATCCCTAGGACTCATTCATTCCATAGCTGTCGCCGGTATCTCTCTCAAAGGTGTTCATTCTTTATCTAACCTAAGTATTTTGGTGGTAAACACAATTACCACTTGCTCAGCAAGTGTAAATTGGCGGTCTATTTTTCTGTGAACATTGCTTAAACCATTACAAGTGATGTCATTACGTTAATAAATTCGGTTTCTTTCTTCACTCACAAGAAAGGAGGAGGAAAAGATTTCTTTGTGTCCCAGGCCCTGTCATTAAAACCTTTCCCAATGTGGACAACAGGTTTAGTTGCCCAAGCACCTTCAGTGTCTCAGCTGAGTGACCAGGGCCTTGCACATTGCAAAAATTCCCATGATGGCCACCAGAGAGAGCTCGAGCACCACAGACCCAGAGAGGCGGGTTCCTCTGCCCAGGCAGTGATGGCCAGCAGAAGGCGCACCATCGGCTTTTCTGACCCAGGGCACCTGAGAGCAGGAAGGGCTTTGATTGCTCCCAGAGTACTCAGGGCCTCTGCCGCTGCCTGAGTACAGAGAGCAGAGCTGCATTTCCAGCAGGTTGTGCCGCCCGCCCCAGGGGAGATCTTGGGAGCTTTGTAGCAACTTGGCATCTCCTGAGTCGCCAGAGAGAATTTGTCTTATTGTACTGAGTGCTGAGGAATGGGCGCTGGGTGGCTTCCTGGGCAAGCTGGTTGCTGAGATGCACAGGCCCTTGCATTTTCTGGGCTGTTCCCGTGTTTCAATCCTCCCCTTCCTGGACAGTATTTGAAGAAGACATATTTTACTAAAGGTCTTGTGGATTGGGGAGTCCCATGACATCACCTCATCGATGCAGTCGATGGTTTGTTGCAGATTCAGGCTTGTTTCCGGGAAGAAACCCTGACAGAAATTCAGAAGAACAGGAGCTGCATTCCGATAGGACATGAATACATGAAATGCTCATCTTGGGAACTCCTAGAAGAACGAGCTGGGACCCACTGTCCGAGTCCTGCTAGAACCAGTGACCGAGGTAAGGGCACAAACTGTCCCCCACATCATACATGCTTTTTAAAAAGCTTCATGGTTATTTTTCCAACATAATTAAGTGATTGCAAATTACAGAAAACCTGGTAGATACCTGTCATTAACGTACATTATCTTTAATTTAAATTGCAGTGAGTGAAGATACAGTGTAATATTAGTTTCAGGTGTAAAATATAGAGCAACCCTTCCATACGTCATCCGGTGCTCATCCCAGGTGCACTTCTTCATCTCCAGCAGCTGTTTCACCCATTCCCCACCTTGCTCTGGAAGCCCTCAGTTTGTTTCCCAGTTAGAGTCTGTTTGTCACTGCCCCCCCCCCCGCTTTGTTTTGTTTTATTTCCATCTGTTAGTGA
>NW_024419767.1:0-7244 GCF_014898765.1 Herpailurus yagouaroundi
AGTTGAGGAATTAAACACGGGAACAACCCAGAAAATGCAAGGGCCTAGGCTGTTTAGCAACCATCATGCCCAGGGAAGCCACCCAGGGCACCCTCCTCAGTACTCAGTACAACAAGGCAGCTTCTCTCTGGCGACTCAGGAGATGCCAAGTTGCTGCAAAGCTCCCAAGGTCTCCCCTGGGGCGGGCGGCAGAACCCGCTGGAAACACAGCTCTGCTCTCTGTCCTGAGACAGCGGTAGAGGCCCTGTGTCCTCTGGGAGCAGCAGCAGCCCTTCCTGCTCTGAAGTGCCCTGGGTCAGAAAAGCCGATGGTGCGCCCTCCGCTGGCCATCACTGCCTAGGCAGAGGAGCCCGCCCCTCCAGGTCTGTGGTGCTTGAGCTCTCTCTGCTGGCTACCCTGGGAATTCCTGCAATGTTGAAGGCCCTGGTCGCTCAGCTGAGGGACTGAAGGTGCTCTGGGCAACTCCGCCTGTTCTCCACAATGGGAAGGGTCTTAGTGACAGGGCCTGGGACACAAAGAAATCTTTTCCTTCTCCTTTTTTTTGAGTGAAGAATGAAACAGAATTTATTAACATAATGACATCATTTGTAATGTTTTAAGCAATGTCCACAGAAAAATAGACTGCCAATTTACACATGCTGAGCAAGTAATTGTGTTTACCACCAGAGTATTTAGGTTAGATAAAGAATTGACACCTTTGAGAGAGAGATAACTGCTTCCAGCTATGGAACGAATGAGTCCTAGGGATACAAGAGTCAGCCAATGGAATAGAGTCAATCCTGTAATAATATTGTTGCAAGCTTTCACAGGATAGCTACACTTGTGCTGAAGTACAACATAATTTATAGACATATGGAAGGACTACAATGTATGCCTAAAACTAATACAACAAATGTGTGAAGAATATTTCAATGAAAAGTTGACATCCTTTACGCTATCTTTATCTTTTTTTGCCAATGAACTATCTTTCCTGGGGCTCTTGGGTGGCTTAGTCAGTTAAGCATCCGACTTCCCCTCAGGTCATGATCTTGCAGTCCATGAGATTGAGCCCTGCGTCAGGTTCTGTGCTGACAGCTTAGAGCCTGGAGCTTGCCCCAGATTCCTGTCTCCTGCTCTCTCCCCACTCCCTCCCTCAGGCTCTCTCCAAAAAAGAAAAACATAAACATTATAAATTTAAAAAAATCATTCCTAATTTAGAATCTGTGAAATTCCATTTATACTAGATTCTCTAACATCACCATCTTGATGTAGAGAGCTTATCTGAATAGTCACTAATAATATCTTTGATGACACATATGTGGCAGGGTCAGAATGCAACTTACATGGAGCTACACATCTGTTATGAATTTACTGTATGTATCATTGGCTAATATTTCCAATAAAATGTGCTTCAGTGATACAGATGTATGAAATAATGTCCATCAGTCATATAGGTCAAATTCCTATAGGACCATTCATTATGCCTTCAATTACTAATTGCCATCTCTTCAAAATTAAAAGAAAGCTGGGACAAAACAATGTCTTTGAATTTGATGTAAGAGAAGACTATGGTGTTTTAAAAGGTTCACCTACCATCTGGCATCCTCAGTTTGGCAGTGGACAGGAGGATAAAAACCCACGATCTTGATGCACACCACTAGCTCCAGAGGGAGAATATGGACCTTCTTGTCAAATACTTTTTATCAATATCAGCAGTTCAACTCTGCCAGGTCCAGACTGCCGGATCTGGGGGCAACACAATGCCTGATGCCTGGGATCAGAACATGAGGAAGACCAGCTGGTAGGAAGCGGCGGGGAAATCCAACAGGGCCTGGGGAAGTGAGGGAGATGGGTCCGGGCTCCCTCCCCACAGGGCGGCTCTAGTGTTTACCTGCCAAAGAGCAGCACACTCTCCCTCAAGACATCCCTCTCCATGACAGAACATGAGGCTGTGCCCCCACAATTCCAGGAGAAATGAGGGATACCCATCTTTTCAAATGCAATAGCCTCTGCAAAGCTTGGCCCCAGGGATGTTGGAGTCTCGGAGTCACACAACACTGATGCCCATGATACCTGCCATTTCTGCCCCAGCACTCAGAGACACTTCATACATCCCCTCTCCCCTGGCCCATCTCACCCCGTCCACATTCCTGGGCCAGGTCTCTACTTTCTCCTTGTACTTCCTCTTTGTCTCTCGTTATCTCTAATCACATCACTCTCTATTTCTTCCTTTCACTCTCTAGGACTTGCCCAATTCCCCTATCACAAATTCAATGTCTCTCTCCCTGCCTGTCTCTTTCTCCACTTCTCCCCAGGCTTCAGGATATCTGCTTTGTGCATGCAGCCCTGTCCAGGAGCACAGGGCAGTCCTGTCTCTCCCTCTGTCATGTCTTGTTTTGTCCCAGGCCCTGATCACAATGGAGGAGAATCCCCTGTACAGCAGCTGCTCATGTTGATATTTGCTAGAGCAATGCTGGCAGCATGTATACAGCCAGACATTTACCCTTAGTGGCTAATCCATGACCCAAAAGCTTCTGGAGGGCTGGCTGCTTCCCTAAGCTGGGAGGAAAAAGGGGCTCAGAGGTTTCAGGGTGCCTGGAGCAAAGTGGATTGGCTTGGCCAATGTAGAAGGAGCCATATGCTTACCCACAACTCTCCTGGGTGGTGTCCAAGGAACCTATCTCAGACCATGGAGCTCTGCCCTCCAGATTCCTCAATAAGGCAACAGGGGACGCTTTGTGGGACATCATGTGAGACTCACCACAAAAGCTGCGCCATTTGCCCCCTTGAGGCCACCTAGATTGGTGCTATTGGGGGAAGCTGGTAAGGTGCACAAGGGCACAAGAGCTGAGTTAATGCAGGGCCTCCTTACCGGTCTCCTGAATCCATTCCTCACCATCAGAAGAGAACCTTTCCTGGAGACAGATACCTGCCCTCCTCATCAGCACGAACCCCTTCAACTAGCACGCACGCCATTTGCTCATGAGTATCTATCTACAGATATAACAACCATCACCAGATCTCCCAAAAGGATGTATCCAACTCCTCAGATGGAACTATAGGTCCCTTCCAGGCATTACAACCCCAAAGAATGATCTGTCTTCTTCCACCAATCCTGTACATACTATGTGTTGGCTGACTGCATATACAGGAACCCCAAAGTGTACACTTGGTGGAGAATGAGTGTTGATTTTCCTGGAAGCTGATGCTGACACAGAAACACAACTGTGACAAGTGTATTAGGGGACATTAGGAAGGACAAAGTGGAGTGGGCAGGGTGGGCAGGGAAAGCATTCAGACCAAGGGACAGATTAGACACCATCTCTAAATATATAATAACCATAGCTGGTTTGTAATGGTTCAGTGTCCTCTCCAAATTTCAAACGGATTGTCCTCTACGTCAAAGTGATTTTGACTTATTGCAAAGGGATCTTCTGTTCTCCTCTATGCATTTTGTCTTCTACAATACATCTGTGGCCTTGGATGAGCACATATTTGTGTGGCTGCATTTGTATGTCTACCTCAGATCTTAGATGTAGATGCCTGAATATACACATTCTCATACTTATCTTTTCCTTCTTTGTAAAGTAGGACCTGAATTTTAATTAAAAAAAAAACAACACAGGGGTCGTTGTTGTATCTTTGGAAACAGGAATTGCCAATCTCCCAACCTCAGGCATTATACCCTTAGTTTCATGAAACTGAATGAACATCTGTTGATGATCTTCTGTGTGCAGATACATTCATTTCCACCCTGAGAAGGGTGAATGCCCACTCAACCCATACATTTTGCAAATTCCTTATGTGCTTAACCACCTCTTCATCGCACTGACCTCAGAGACCAACATTGTTCCTGCTTCTCAGATTACAATGCTGAGGCTCTGAGATGGACCCGCTGAGAGCTGGCATTAGGGCTGAGACAGCAGGATCACAGGCAGTGCCTCTGGAAATTTTGAGGGAAGTTTCAGAGATGTACACCTTCATGCAGGGTCATGACAGTAGGTTTAGCGGTGCGGTGACAAGATTCCAGCAGGGGCGTTTCCTGGTCAACCCTGATTTCCCTGCTAAGAGTCTGATTCAGGCTGAAGGCCAAGGAAGCCACACAGCTAATCTACAACCTTTCATCACATTTAGTCTCACAGAGGCACACAAACTTAGGCAGACAAGCATCCCATAAGAACCAAGGAAAACTACAAATCTCCAGGGCATTCTTTCACAAGGATCCAGAATCTTCAGGAGAACCTCCAAGAGAAACAACAGTCTTTATTTAGATAATGAACTAGGTGCCCTTTGGCCACAATGACATTTCAGAGATGATACCTGCATGGACTATCCTTGAACCCATACAGCAGCTCTGTGTGGATGCCACTCTGCGCTCACTATCCCTGCCCAGGTTGTGGGCCCTACCACAAATGGCCTCCAACTCCATCTCACTGAGTCCAACACCCTCCTCTCTGTACCATCTCAGCTCTCCCTTCTCATGCACAGTCTCCAATTCATTTCCATGAGTTTCATGTCTCCGTCTCTTGTACTTGAGGACCCATTACTGGAGCTGCCATTATTGTAGACCAGAAGCTCCATGTAATTTAACGCATGTGACTCTCTCCCCATTAGGACAGTTGAAGCCCCTGATGGTAAGGGTTTGCCTCATCTCTCACAGAGCCAGGGACATGGACTGTGTGCTGGGCACATCTGCAGAACTGATATGCCTGCTTTTCTATTAAAAGACTCTTTCCTTCTCCACAAAGGATATATGCAGCCCAGCTCAGTAATGGAAATGACACAGCCCAACATATGTATGTCCTGAGAAACTTGAGGAATCTTAACAGTGTCCACATCCAGCAGCACCCTTGCATTACAAAGCATGTGAGGCCATCTCTCCATCTTCTCAAAGACTCAACAACATAGAAGCTGAACATGCTGAACAAGTCAACTCATACAGCTCAGTTTATCTCACAAATAGTCGAGGTGGAGGTGATGGGTACTGTCCCACCATCAAGGAGCTGGAGGCAGCCCATAGAGCCCATGAACAGTGATAAATTGTATCTGTGCAGGGTGGACCTGGGAAAGGAGGTCCTCTTGCATCCATAGGGACCTACAGAAGTGACAGGTGTGTTGGTATGACAGACAGAAGCAGAACGCCCGCAGGAGCTGAAACACAATGAAGCAGGTGTCAGCACCTGGCCCCTTGTTCATTCGTGGGTTCTAGTAGAACAGAGCATCAGTGTCAGAAAACTCTACCCTTCCGTGAGGTCCCACCTATAGCCTGAAAGTACCAGATGCCACAAGGAAAAACAACTGTCACCACACGTCACTGCCCATGTTTAAAAATTCAGAAAGCCAAGGAGTCCTGTTCTAGAAGATTGATGGCAGTAATGCCAGTCTAATAAAGGAAAGTATTCCAGAGAGGCAGGCATTTGTGTCCAGGATCTCTCTGGTGTCCTCTTCCACCAGATCTGCAGACTTTTTCTTTGCACATTGAGAACAGACAGAACATGAAGGAATGAAAGAAATGACCAGAACCACACAGAGATCCAGGGCCACCCCAAGGTCAAAGCTCTAACTGCGATCCCATGCCTGTCCTCACTCTGCTTCCCTCCCTTACAAACACATCTTCTGTGCAAGGCCACAAAGACCTCTGAGGAGATGGGGATTCCTGGAGTCCAGCATTGGGGCCTGGATATGAGTTTTCTGAGGGAAACACATTACTTGTGCATATTCATTGGTATCGAGTATGTTTATCTTAAGTCACAGGTAATTCAGCTTTTAAATACAACATGAGTTGCAGAGCTATTTTGTGCCATTGTAAAAGGGAGGTAGAAATTCTACGTAAAAGAATGAACACAAACATGTCTCAATTTCAGGTGAAAAACTCCCATAAGGTATCATGAGACAAAGTACCAATTACAAATGCTCCCGGGACACAAGAGAACCTACTCATATAAACACAACTGGAGAACTCTGTGAGGTATTGGCCCTGCAAGTAATCACTGATTCTCTGCAGTTCCACGTACATTTTTTATTACACGTGCCACTTCTGAAAATTCAGAGTATTTCCACCTAGGGGACAACTGGAGAAATTCTCTATCGTACATTTGCCAACACAGAAGGACCAGTAATGAATTCTGAAATTTTTCTAGGAACCCTCAGCACTGCACAAAGCACACAATATAATGTTGGAAAGAGTTTTTATCAATTCCAGTCATGAGGCTCATAGCAGACATTCTGAACACATTCATGGCCTACACTGAAAAAGGAAAAAATGAAAATAATCAGGATAATCCCGTGTAAAGAAGGTGTGGAAGGAGTCAGACGCTCCAGAAGACTTGAGGGTGCAGTGAAGTGTCATCCTCCTCAAGTTATTTCCACAAACACTAAGTGAGAGCCACGTGGTCCTCAGCTTCTATGCACTTGTGGCGTCCAGAGGCACTAGCTAACATGATGATGTTACATTGGAGAAGCCTGGAGGCTTGTGAGGACATAAATCAAACAGTAAAGACACCAGAAGACCAAAAAAAGACAACAACAACAACAATAACAACAAAAAAAAACCAAAAAACAGACAAGGCCAGATAAAAGTTTCCAGAAAGTATTGCAACTGAAACTGGCAACAGAATTTCCCTTGTCTTTTTCTGCATCCTTGGTAGAGACACAACTGATATTTCCCATTGGAGCTGCATCACGTCTTAGGTCTCATAAAGGATGGAGGCAGATGGAGGTTGATTCTGACTTGCATAGACTGTGTGGAAGAAAAACAAACCATCCTGAACATGTTTCATTATATTCAACTCATTCACACGCTCGGGTCCCTTACCAGGGACAGAGCGTTTTCCACGTGCCTCGGGTGACCCTTAAGGACAAGAGGGAGACCTGATCCTGTCCCTTGAGGAAGGTTTACAGGGCCCTGGTTCAGGTGTTTTTATAACTAATCAAGCAGCTGTGAACAGCTCAGGTCTCAACTCGCTAGAAAGTATGTTAGGGGTGTGTTTCATCCCTCAGAGAGCCCAGCACATGGTCTCTGTACAAGCTACATCCTAGGGAATGCTATGTCTGTCAGCACGTATAAGGCCTCTTTCCTTCTCTATCAGAGACACGTGTTGCCCAGCTCACTATGTGGAAATGACTGCCCATTTCATGCATGTCCTGAGAAACTTGAAGAACCTTATAACATCCTCACTCAGGCTGACCTGAAAGCCCTGTGGTGCCATCACTGCATCCCCTCCAAACACATAACAAGTAAAAGACACAACGTGTTTTATAAGTCA
>NW_024419768.1:0-4388 GCF_014898765.1 Herpailurus yagouaroundi
TGGTTTATATACACAATGGAGTACTACGTGGCAATGAGAAAGAATGAAATATGGCCCTTTGTAGCAACGTGGATGGAACTGGAGAGTGTGATGCTAAGTGAAATAAGCCATATAGAGAAAGACAGATACCATATGGTTTCACTCTTATGTGGATCCTGAGAAACTTAACAGAAACCCACGGAGGAGGGGAAGGGGAAAAAAAAAAAAGAGGTTAGAGAGGGAGAGAGACAAAGCATAAGAGACTCTTAAAAACTGAGAACAAACTGAGGGTTGATGGGGGGTGGGAGGGAGGGGAGGGTGGGTGATGGGTAGTGAGGAGGGCACCTTTTGGGATGAGCACTGTGTGTTGTATGGAAACCAATTTGACAATAAATTTCATATATTGAAAAAAAAAAAGAGTGTATGAGAGTTCCACTTGCTCTGCATTTTCTTCAACACTTAAAATGATAATCTTTTTAACTTTAGTCATAATGGAATCTCATTTTTGGTTCTAATTTGCATTTTCCTGTTGACTAGTGGCTTTGCATGTATTTTCATGCTCTTATTTGCCATTCGTGTATTTTTTCATAAACTTTTTGTCCAAGACGTTTGCCCATTTTTGTTGGATGGTTTGCTGGTTTTTTTATTCTTTTATAAAAGAAATTTATACATTTCACCTACAAGTTGTCATTTGTATATAAATATTGTGGACTTTTTAAAATTTTCCTAACAGTGTCATGATGAGAATTTCTAATTTTGATATAATACATATTTTTTAGGACTGACTATTTAAAAAATTCTGTCCATTCATGTAGCAGTGTGCACATAAACTGGATTTCATCCATGATATAGAAAATATGCAGCAGTTTAAAATGATCAGAGAGCTTAAGTATGGACATAGGAATGTTTTCAAGACATAGGATAAGTAAAGTATAATCAAGGTGAGGACAAAAGAAGTATTTTTTATTGGAAAATCTAAATATCTGTATCTACATACCTATACACATTTACACAGATACAAATGCATTAGAAATAGCCTCCTAGTACACACATTAAGTGGTTAACAATGGTTATTCTGGTAAAAGGAATAAGATATGGGTGGTAACCTAGAACCTTAATTACTTGTTGCTATTGTTAAATGAAAACTTTTGAGAATGTTTTATATAGTATATTTTTAACAGTGATGCATGGAAAATATTGACATTATTAAAAAACAGCTTCAGTAAAATTCAACAACAGAAATGTATATGTAATGATGAGAGTTTAAATATTTGTCATTTAGATGGATTTAATCAATGTTTCTAGATAAATTTCAGGAAGACAAGTTAAGCATATGGAAGTAGAAATATGCAGCACATGTCGAGAAATTGCAAATTCTTTCATTGAATAAAAACAAAAATAAAGTAATAAAATAAAAATAAAGCAAAAGTTGGAAGGCCGTTTGGAGTCACATGTTCCTAATATCAGAAAGGTTTTAACATGTAATATGGTTTAAGTATTGGGTAACCTCATGTCAGAGTAAAGCACACATCAATCTGAACCATGCACCATAAAGAGGGCTGTGACATTAGAATGTCCAGAGGGCTGAAAGATCAGCATTTGTAGTCTAAATGAGAGCTCAAATTATGGTGGGAACATGGAAAATAAAAAGCAAATTTAGTAAATTGACTTCATGGTGATCTTATCTATAGTAATAGATAAGAGAAATAGATTTGAAGACTTAACAGTAATTTATAAAATATTTTACACTCATATATACAGTTTCGGATAGTAGACATGTTTTACCAAAAGGTGCAAAATTCTGTTTATCATAGTGGATAGTGGATGGTCACCCTCTTGATCATAGTAGAAATCAATGCAATCATACTAGATGCTTCCCCATTAACCTCAAATCCAATCAATGATAAATTCTGTAAATTTTATATCCTATCCGTGTTTCAATCTGTCCACTACTCTATGATCACTGCAACTGTTTAAAATTGTTTTCACCACTTTTTTCCTACTAACTAAATACCCTCCCAGTCGGTTCCCTTGTCTCCATTGCGACCCTCACTCTAACCCGCTACCCATGTGACTGCTAAACATTCTCTCTAAAATGCCAATCTCACATTCAGGTCCTGTATCCACTTTGAGTTTATTTTTGTGAATGGTGTAAGAATGTGGTCTACTTTCATCCTTCTGCATGTTGCTGTCCAGTTCTCCCAGCACCATTTGTTAAAGAGACTGTCTTTTTTTTCCATTAGATATTCTTTCCTGCTTTGTCAAAGATTAGTTGGCCATTCTTTTGTGGGTCCAGATCCGGAGTCTCTATTCTATTTCATTGGTCTATGTGTCTGTTTTTGTGCCAATACCATGCTGTCTTGATGATTACAGCTTTGTAGTAGAGGCCAAAGTCTGGGATTGTGATGCCTCCCGCTTTGGTCTTCTTCTTCAATACTACTTTGGTTATTTGGGGTCTTTTGTGGTTCCATACAAATTTTAGGATTGCTTGTTCTAGCTTCTAGAAAAATGCTGGTGCAATTTTGATTGGGATTGTATTGACTGTGTAGGTAGCTTTGGGTAGTATTGACATTTTAACAATATTTATTCTTCCAATCCATGAGCACAGAATGTTTTTCCGTTTCTTTATGTCTTCTTCAATTTCCTTCATGAGCTTTCTATAATTTTCAGCATACAGATCTTTTACCTCTTTGGTTAGATTTATTCCTAGGTATTTTATGCTTCTTGGTGCAATTGTGAATGGGATCAGTTTCTTTATTTGTCTTTCTGTTGCTTCATTGTTAGTGTATAAGAATGCAACTGATTTCTGTATATTGATTTTGTATCCTGCAACTTTGCTGAATTCATGTATGATTTCTAGCAGACTTTTGGTGGAGTCTATCGGATTTTCCATGTATAATGTCATGTCATCTGCAAAAAGTGAAAGTCTGACTTCATCTTTGCCAATTTTGTTGCCTTTGATTTCCTTTTGTTGTCTGATTGCTGATGCTAGAACTTCCAACACTGTGTTAAACAACAGCGGTGAGAGTGGACATCCCTGTCATGTTCCTGATCTCAGGGAAATAGCTCTCAGTTTTTCCTCATTGAGGATGATGTTAGCTGTGGGCTTTTCATAAATGGCTTTTATGATCTTTAAGTATGTTCCTTCTATCCCTACTGTCTCGAGGGTTTTTATTAAGAAAGTGTGCTGAATTTTGTCAAATGCCTTTTCTGCATCGATTGACAGGATCATATGGTCTTATCTTTTCTTTTATTAATGTGATGTATCACGTTGATTGATTTGCGAATGTTGAACCAGCCCTGCATCCACCGCTTTCTTACACCATTCACAATGATAAACTCAAAATGGATAAAGGACCTGAATGTGAGACAGGAAACCATCAAAACCCTAGAGGAGAAAGCGGGAAAAGACCTCTCTGACCTCAGTCGTAGCAATTTCTTACTTGACACATCCCCAAAGACAAGGGAATTAAAAGCAAAAATGAACTACTGGGACCTTATGAAGATAAAAAGCTTCTGCACACCAAAGGAAACAACCAACAAAACTAAAAGGCAACCAACGGAATGGGAAAAGATATTTGCAAATGACATATCGGACCAAGGACTAGGATCCAAAATCTATAAAGAGCTCAACAAACTCCACACCCAAAAAACAAATAACCCAGTGAAGAAATGGGCAGAATGCATGAATAGACACTTCTCTAAAGAAGACATCTGGATGGCCAACAGGCACATGAAAAGATGCTCAACGTCACTCCTCATCAGGGAAATACAAATCAAAACCACACTCAGATATCACCTCACACCAGTCAGAGGGGCTAAAATGAACAAATCAGGAGACTATAGATGCTGGAGAGGATGTGGAGAAACAGGAACCCTCTTGCACTGTTGGTGGGAATGTAAATTGGTGCAGCCACTCTGGAAAACAGTGTGGAGGTTCCTCAAAAAATTAAAAATAGACCAACCCTATGACCCAGCAATAGCACTGCTAGGAATTTACCTAAGGGATACAGGAGTACTGATGCATAGGGGCACTTGTACCCCAATGTTTATAGTGGCACTCTCAACAATAGCCAGATTATGGAAAGAGCCTAAATGTCCATCAACTGATGAATGGATAAAGAAATTCTGGTTTATATACACAATGGAGTACTACGTGGCAATGAGAAAGAATGAAATATGGCCCTTTGTAGCAACGTGGATGGAACTGGAGAGTGTGATGCTAAGTGAAATAAGCCATATAGAGAAAGACAGATACCATATGGTTTCACTCTTATGTGGATCCTGAGAAACTTAACAGAAACCCACGGAGGAGGGGAAGGGGAAAAAAAAAAAAGAGGTTAGAGAGGGAGAGAGACAAAGCATAAGAGACTCTTAAAAACTGAGAACAAACTGAGGGTTGATGGGGG
>NW_024419769.1:0-3496 GCF_014898765.1 Herpailurus yagouaroundi
TTTTTTTCTGTGTTTAATTTAATGTCCCTGCAATTACCACATTCTTCTCAACAAGGTTCTATATGTTTTTAATTAATTGTTTTCTATATTTTTGTGTCTCCAAATTTGTTGTGTAGACATTTAAAATTTTTAGCCCTTCCTGATGGAGAGGCCCTGGAATTAATATAGAAAGCCCTTCGTCATCTTTTGTTACAGCCTTTGATTTCAACTCTAGTTTGTATGATATAAGTTGGCTACTCCAGGTTTCTTTTGACCTCCAGTAGCATGACAGATAGTTCTGCATCCCCTCACTTTCAATCTGAAGGTGCCCTCATGTCTAAAATGAGTCCATTGTAGACAGCAAATAGATGGGTCTTGTTCTGTTTTTTGCTTTGTTTTTTCTATCCATTCTGTTATGCTATGATTTTGGTTGGAGCATTTAGTCCATTGAAATTCAGTGTTATTATGGAAAGATATGCGATTAGAGTCATTGTGATGTCTGTAGGTTTCATGCTTGCCGTGGTGCACCAGTTTCCTTTCCCACCAACAATGGGAGAGGGTTACTCTTTCTCCATATCCTCACCAGCATCTGTGGTTTCCTAAGTTGCTCATTTTAGCCACACTGACTAGTGTGAGGTGGTATCTCAGTGTGGCTTTGATGTGTATTTTCCTGATGATGAGTGATGGTGAGCATCTTTTCATGTGTTTTTGGGCCAACTGGATGTCTCCTTTGGAAAAGTGTCTATTCATTCCTTCTGCCCATTGTTTCACTGTGTTACATTTTCCAGGTGTGACTTGGGTAAGTTCTTTATACTTTTTATATACTAACCCTTTATCCAATATGTCATTCGCAAATATCTTCACTCCTTCCATCGGTTGCCTTTTATTTTTGCTGATTGTTTCCTTTGCAGTGCCGAAGATTTTTATCCTGACCGGGTCCTGATCATTCATTTTTGCTTTTCATTCCCTTGTCTATTCCCTTGTCTATTCAGACATGCCAAGGAAGAAATTGCTGCAGTTGAGGTCAAAGGTTTTTTTTCCTCTTTTCTCCTCTCGTGTTTTGATGGTTTCCTGTCTCACATTTAAGGCTTTCATCCATTTTGCATTTATTTTTGTGCACGTTGTAAGAAACTCATCTAGGTTATTCTTCATCATGTTACTGTTCAGTTCTCCCAGCACCCTTTGGAAAGAGACTGTCTTCTCTCCATTGGATTGTCTTTCCAGTTTTGTCAAAGATTAGTTCACCATACATTTCTGGGGTCCCTTCTGGGTTCTCTATGCTGTTTCATTGGTTCATTTGCCTGTTTTTAGGCCAATGTCATACTATCTTAATGATTACAGCTTCATAGGAGAGGCGAAAATCTGCGCTGCCTCCCACTTTGGCTTTCTTTTTTCCACATAACTTTGACTACTCTGGTTCTTTGGTTGTTCCGTGCAAAGTTTCAGATTGCTTGCTCTAGTCTGGAGAAGAATGTTGGTAAAATTTTGATTGGTATTGCATTTAATGTGTAGATTGCTTTCGGTAGTATTGACATTTTAACAGTATTCATTCTTCCACTCTATACGCATGGATTGTTTTGTTTTGTATTTTTCTGATTTTGTTGTGTCTTCATCATTTTCCTTCATACATTTCTATACTTTTCACTGTACAGATCTTTTACATCTTTTGTTAGGTTTCTTGATAGGTGTTTTAAGGTTCCTGGTGAATTTGTAACTGGCATTGATTTCTTGGCTTCTCTTTCTTTTGCTTCCTTATTGGTGTATAGAAATGCAATCAGTTTCTTTACACTGATTTTGTATCCTGTGAGTTTGGTCAATGCATGTATCAGATCTAGCAGTGTTTTCTTGGAATGTTTTGGGATCTCCGCGTTCAGGCTCATGTCATCTTTGAAAGGCCAAAGTTTGACTTTCAATGATATATGTTCAGCTAAGTGTAGTTAAAAAGAATTTACCCTTTGGGATCTATGTTAACTTCATAATTGCACAATAAGTGACAAATATGCAAGAACTGTACATGTTATCCCACATTAGAATTGGTAACTGGAATCCAACTCTTTAAAACATATTGAATCTCTCATGATATGGATAGGAGTATGAAACATCTAAATTCACCCAGTGCACACGTGTGTATTTGTAAACACATATGCTAAACAGCAAAATTGTAATACTAGTGAGGTGTGCCAAATTTTACATGTTCATGGTACATTCTTGGTAATATTCTTTTACCGTCTTTATGGTAGCAGCCCCAATAAGATATTTGGAATCAACGAGAGAATCCAGAACCTAGATGGTACATTCTCCATGCTCTATTCCGGCTTTCAAATAAATGAACAAATGGAAGTAAACAAATAGATTGCACTGGTAATCCTGTTTATTGCAATGGTGCAATAACTTTTTATGGACTCTAGCCATAATAAGAGTGCACGTGAATAGGTGTTGGAAATGACACACTTTATTTGACATGACCAAACTCACTAGAAACATATACTTTCCAAAACTTTTTAATATTCATTTTTCAGACATTCTACAAGGCCTAATAACTTATTACTCCACATTTAGAACAGCAAAGGTCGACATGGTGAACTTTGCATGTGTTACAATGGCTATCACATAATATTATTTGATATCCTAGAATTTGATACAACTATACAGCTGCACGGCTCATGCTAGGTATTTAAACCTTGACATAGTTTAGCTTCCTGTTTTTCATTATTTAATGGTTTTATTTTAAATTAGCTTTTGCTACAATGGCATAACTACTAACTTGGGTAATGGACATCCAAGGTTCCAGCTTATCTCTTTTGGTATCAGTGATGAAAATGAATCTCTAGTTCATTGACTTTTCAGCTGACCATGGCTATGTTTTAGTTCTTTTATCACTGCAATAAAAACTTCTCTGTTGTCTTCTATACCTTTTTGAAGCCCAGTGATTAATCTTATGACTATAATTCTACATTCTTGTTGTTATACTGCTTTTATCTATTTTGATCAATTCTTTAACGGTCAATTCTTCCTGGAATTTCATCTGAGGGGAATTCTTCCGTTTCATCATTTTGCATAGTTTTCTATCCCTTATTTGTTTTAACCTGGTTGTTGTTGTTGTTGTTGTTGTTGTTGTTGCTGTTGTTGTTGTTGTTGTTGTTGTTGTTTTGCTTTGTTTTGTTTTGCTTTGTTTTGTTTTATGTGCTCTGCACCTGAGAGCACTGCTACATTAAAGTGGGCTCATACCCTCTCCATGGCCTGGCCCTTCAGGACGTGTGTTTTGTAAAGTGTTACTTGCTTCGTGTTGCTATGACTTTTGTTGTTTGATTTCTCATCTCAGAGTGATTTTTGAAAATCCCACGAGGTGTGCTTTGATGAGTTCCTTGAAGTACCAAATGAAGTAATTGGAGGCTTGCACTATCTTGACAGGGGTTAAAACACCTTAAGTTGCCATGGATGGATGTTCTTGCCCTTCCCAACAATGGGGGTTACTCCTGGTAGTGAGATCCTGGAGATGTGATGGCGCCAAAGCCCC
>NW_024419770.1:0-455 GCF_014898765.1 Herpailurus yagouaroundi
GAGTCTGCAGTCCCAGGAGGGTCTTTCCTGGCACGTGGAGGGATGATGGAGCATCTCCAAGGAACCGCGGGACCTCGAAGCCCCGGGGAGCACGGAGAGCTGCAGGAGGGAGCCTCCGGTGGGAGCCACCATGGAGCCCGGCGAGGACCCGTGGACAGGCCGGGCAGGGGCGTCGGGAAGGCCTCCGCATGTCGACGCAGGGCTGTGGCTCATGCTCCCCCTCCTGAAACTCCCCCCCACCCCAGGCAAGCCCCTACTCCCCCGCTCAGGCCCTGAGTCCCCCTGCTTTGAGCTGAGGGCTGGCCGGGCTGGCCTCACTGGTCTCCACCGGGAGCGGCCAGGACGGGGGGAGGGAAGGGACCCGTGCCCGTGCACAGAGACTGTGTGAGCAGGGTCAGGCGCTGAAGTCCCCTGGGGCTAACAACTGCTCCAGGAATAACGTCCCCGTTAGCATT
>NW_024419770.1:465-1144 GCF_014898765.1 Herpailurus yagouaroundi
CGGTGATCTGACCACAGGGACCACCCAGAGCCAGAGCCAGGCTTGGCCCGAGTGCACGTCCCCGGAACGAGCCTGGGATCGCCGGGTGTGCCGTCCCCAGTGACCCAGTTCCTGGATGGATGGTCACCACGGGCAGCCCATCGGGACGAGCCGGACGGTTGGGCAGGCGGAGCTTGACGAGGCCGAGCTCGCACCCCGGGCCACCCCCACTCCAGGTGGGGAAACGCGGGCGACAGGGAGACGAGGACGGCCACGGGGACCCGGGGCGCTGGGGCAGAGCCGGCCAAGACCAGCTTCCTCCCAGGCCAGGGCGCCTCCCTGATGGAAGCTTCTGGGAGCCTTGGCCCTGATCCTTTCTCTCACCACTCCTCGTGAGTCAGTAGGGCAGGATTACCAGGGCCCAGCTTGGCAAATGAGGAAACTGAGGCACAGCCAAGGTAAGTGACTCACCGTCTTTCAAAGGGCTCATTACCATGGGCCGATGGCCAGGTGGTTACCGTGTGGGCCTGGGCCTGCAGGCCGGGCTGGGTCCTGGCTGGGCCGCTTCCGAGCTGAGAAACTGCTAACCCTTGTGTGCCTCCATTTTTCCATCCGTAAATTGGGTAATATGCGTAATTGACCCATAGCCTTTTATCAGCATGATGAAACCAGGCATCACGGGGAGGAGCCCGACTCGGGA
>NW_024419771.1:0-13792 GCF_014898765.1 Herpailurus yagouaroundi
TTTTTTTTTTTACTATCCACAAACAAATCTCTCTGTGAAACTGTGTATTTAAATGTAATAAAAATAGGCTAGAGAGCCTAGGGTCAGTGGTGAAGGTCACCACTTTTGCTCACTTTTCATTACTCTTCAGACGGCTGCCCTTCTAAGGGAAAAGGGGAACCAGTGTGGAACAGGATTTGCAGAGAGGAAGATTTGTAGTTGGAAAGAATGTTTCAGCATATGTAAGCAGTTGACAACATGATATGAATACAATGGCACTAAAAATGTGCCCTATGAGCCTGCTACATAGCTGGCATTCCTTCCACGTATTCCTTCTTTAAAGTCTTTTTAACCACGAGGCACTTGGGTGTCTCAGTCAGTTGAACTGAACGTCTGACTTTAGCTCAGGTCATGATCTCATGGTTTGTGGGTTCGAGCCCGCCTTGGGTTTGCTGCTCTCAGCTTGTCAGTACCGAACAGGCTTCAGATCGTCTATCCCTCCCCTCTCTGCCCCTCTCCTGCTCATGCTCTCCCTCTCAAAAAATAAATTAAAAAACATTTATTTAAAGTCTTTTTTAACCACAACTCAATAATGTTAAAAAAAAAAAACAAGTCATCCATCAAGTGACATTCAGTGAAGTCATGATCAACCAGCTCACTAGTATGTAGGGACCCAGCAGAAAAGCAGATTTGAACAAAGTGGGATTCTGAACAAGTATATTTTGACAAGGAAGGAGGCATAGGTGAATATTCCCAAGAGAAGATGTCCAGCATAAATAATATGCAATAAGTTGGAAAGTAAAATTTTCACTTATATGACAATCTTTATTATCTTATTTTCCTCAGATAGTATTTCCCAAATCAAGCGAGAGTTTTCTGAGCTGTAATGAAATGTAAACATCTGTTTTGCTGACCTTGAGTTATTTTTTTAAGGCTAATACAGTTATAAACTTAAGTCCATGTATCTATACCATGGCCAATGATACTCTTTTATCCTCAAACCAGAACTGGTTACCAGTGCCTTAGGAAAAAAATCTGCAAATCACAATCTTGAACCTGGCTCAAAATTGGGGGTTCCTAACCAAGTGTCAAATCAGAACTATATCTACGCACAGCAGAGTCAAGAGTTGTCTGAAGTGAGGTGCAACCCAGCAGGGCCTGTCTTCTCTCCCCACCGTCCTCATTTCCCAACTGACCTGTCAAGACAATGCATCCCAGTCCCCACACACCTTCCTTGCCCTAACACCCTCAAATGGGTTCCTACCAAGGGCAAGGCTGTTGCCTTTAGATGATTCTTGTTCATGACATCTGAACATTCCTGTTTATCAAATCTAAACAAAATTTGTCTCTGGAAAACACATACACTCTGCCCTATGTAAAGATGACACTGACAATAGGTTCCAATGACTAGACTATGACAATGCCAAAACTCGAGCAAATAAGGAGTGGTATAGCAAACAGAGAACAGACCTGGGACAAGTAGCTCAGAGAGACCACAGCAATTGTCCTGACTCTCCATATTCTTGGGATGCTTTCCCTGACAAGTATGGATGTTGCCAGACGTCCTCTGACTCACTCTTTTACTTATGGGTTGACATCAGTGATGGTGATGAGAGAGGGCCAAAACACAGTTGAGCCATCTCCTCTCCACTCTGTCTGCCCAGAAGAAGCATCCTCATACTCAAACTGAACACACTTCAGATGTGTCTGACAGCAGCTAGGAACGTACAGTTATTTCTCTATTTCAAATCACTCTGCCTCTCCTCATGCAACTTCAAAGATTTCATAACCTTTTTGTCAAACTGTAAATTCATATTGAGGTTCCTTCCACACATCCAAATTCTCAAAGTTCAACAAGAACAACTTTTGGAACAGTTATTCTTCATCCTGGAGATACATGTATTTGTTGAATACTGTATTAAAGCTTTACATAATTCTGTTATGTTTTAGAAAATAAGAAAAGGAAGATAAATATTCAATAAGAAGAAAAGCAAAAAGAAAGACACGAAATGAAAATAAGTGGGCAAAATAATACAACACCTTTTTCATGCAGGTTCAAAACAAGGGTTGTTGATCCAGACTGTATTTGGGAAACACTTGGATATAGGAAATGAGTCAAGTCTTTTTAGATATGGTTTTTGGAATCAATATTTACTTTGACTACAGCCCAATCATTCAATATAGAAATCTGAAAATGAAACATGAAAATTGCTCAAAAAGCAAAAACTGAAAAATCAAAATATGTTTCTGTTTAATAAAATCTAATTTCCTGCTTTATCATAGATATAAAAGGAGGATTCCGGGGCGCCTGGGTGGTGCAGTCGGTTAAGCGTCCGACTTCAGCCAGGTCACGATCTCGCGGTCCGTGAGTTCGAGCCCCGCGTCGGGCTCTGGGCTGATGGCTCAGAGCCTGGAGCCTGTTTCTGATTCTGTGTCTCCCTCTCTCTCTGTCCCAAAAATAAATAAACGTTGAAAAAGGAGGATTCCTCTAAAGGAGTTAGTGAAGAGAAACTTTAGAGGAGTTATAATTCTCCTCAAATATTCAAATGCTATGTGCAGAAAGCATGGACTATACAAAGACAGAATAATGAACAAATAAACTTTCCTGCAACACAAAGCAAAATCTCTTAATACTTCAAACTATTCAAAATGTAGTTGATCCTCTGCCAATACTGAAATTTCCATCACTGGAAATGTGAAATAGAGCCTTGTTATGAAGAAGCAGGTAACAAAAATCCTTATACTATATGGAAGCCCATGAAAAATTATATTGAAACTTCCCTCCCTCCCACCACCAAAAAACTGAGAGTCTCAGAATTACCTACTCAGATTTGCAGATTTCAAGAGTTGTATCTTTTTGGTTAAGACTTTGTTTTTTAATAGAAGTTTTAGGTTCACAGCAAAATTGTGAGGAAGGTACCCTACCCCCACACAAGAATAGCCTTTCCCAATATCAAGGTCTCCCAACAGAGTGGTAACTTATTACAACTGATGAACCTACACTTGATACATCATAATCACCTGGAGTACATAATTTATATTCTGGCTCACTCTTGATGTTGTACAATCTATGGGTTTGAACAAATGTATAACATCTATCTATATTGTTATGGTATCATGCAGAGTATTTTCACTGCCCTAAAAATCCCCTGTGCTCTGCCTATTCATCCTTCCCACCCCACCTCAACCCCTGACAACCACTGATCCTTTTATTGTCTCCACATTTGCCTTTTGCAGAGTGTCAAACAGTTGTAATCACACGGTATGTAGCCTTTTCAGATTGGCTTCTTTCACTTAATAGTATGCATTTAAGATTCCTTCCATGTCTTTTTGTAGCTTGACAGATCATTTCCTTTTAGTGCTAATTACTGTCCCATTGTCTGGATGAACCACAGTTTATTTATCCATTCACGTATTGAAGGACATCTTAGTTGCTTCCAAGTTTTGGCAATTATAAACAAAACTGCTACAAATACCAATGTGCAGATCTTCATGTGGACATAAATTTTTGACTCCTTTGGGTAAATACCAAGGAATAGAATGGCTGAATTGTCCAGTAAGAGTACGTTTAGTTTGGTAAGAAACTGCCAAACTGTCTTCCAAAATGGGTGTACCATTTTGTATTCCTCCTAGCAATAAATGAGAACTCCTGTTATGCCATATCTTTCCTGGTATTTAATGTCATCAGTATTCCAGATTTTGTCCATTCTAATAAGTTTATAGTGATATCTCATTGTTTTAATTTGTCCCTCCTTGATACCATGTGGAGAATCTTTTCATATGCATATTTGCCATCTGTACATCTTTGGTCCAGTGTCTTTCAAGGTTTTTGGCTTATTTTTTAACCAGCTTGTTTGTTTTTATTTGTTGGTTTTTGTCAAGTATATTTTAGTAGAAAATACTTGTATGCCTTTAACCACATCATGATACACATGGCTGTAAGATAATTAAGACATAATATTTAACCTGGCATTTGCCTATCTTAATTGCTAAAATATAGAGAAAAGTTACTCAGATTGAAGTCTTAGAGTCACTCTTGAGTCTCTTTTTTAATCTCACACCCCACATCCAATCAAACAGCAAATCCTATTGACTCTATCATCAAAATACATCCAGAATCTGTCCACTTCTCATCCCATCAATTATATCCACCTTCATACAAGTCACCACCATCTCTTATTCAGCTTGTATGGAATAACTTTAGTACTGTTCTCCCTGCTTCCCACCTTGCCCCCACATGGTGTTGTTTCAACACAGCAGCCAGAATAATCCTTTTAAATAAAGATTATGTTATTTCTCTGTTCAAAACTATTCCATGATTTTCTTTCTCATACAACAGTGTCTGGCACACAATAAGGTGCTCAAAAATTGTTGATTAAATATTGTTAGAGTCTTCCCAAGAGATTCTATGACATAAATTTTAGAACCATTGATCTGTGAAAAGAAAGGGTGACTTCGTATAAAAAAATTTGGGATTAAACAGTTTATTAAAGGGTTAAATGTTAGCAAACACTTCAGTATAATCAAAGAAAAGATGTATAGAATACCATTCTTTTTTTTTTCTTCCAAATTTTTACTTAAATTCTAGCTAGTTAACATACAGTACAACACTGGTTTCAGGAGTAGAATTCAGTGATTCATCATTTACTTACAATACCCAGTGCTCTTCAAAACAAATGCCCTCCTTAATACCCCTCACCACCCCCCACCCACCTCCCTCAATCAACCCTGTTTGTTCTCTATCTTTAAGAGTCTCCTGGGGTGCCTGGGTGGCCCAGCTGGTTAAGCATCTGACTTCAGCTCAGGTTATGATCTTACAGTTTGTGGGTTCCGGCCCCACGTCAGGCTCTGTGCCTACAGCTCAGAGCCTGGAGTTGCTTCGGATTTTGTGTCTCCCTCTCTCTCTGTCCCTCCCCCACTCAGGCTCTCTCTCTCTCAAAAATGAATACATGTTTAAAAAAATTTTTAAAAAGAGTCTCATGGTTTGTTTCCCTCTCTTTTCCTACCCCACTCCCATATGTTTATGTTTTTTTTCCTTAAAGTCCACATATGGGTGAAATCACGTGGTATTTGTCTTTCCCTATTTCGCTTAGCATAATACACTCTAGCTCCCTCCACTTCTTTGCAAATGGCAAGATTTCATTCTTTTTGATGGATGAGTAATATTCCAATCCCTCTCTCTCTCTCTCTCTGTCTCTCTCTCTCTCTCTCTCAGTGTGTGTGTGTGTGTGTGTGTGTGTGTGTACCACATATTATTTATCAGTAATATTCATCAGTTTATGAATATTTGGGCTCTCTGCATAGCTTGGGTATTGTTGATAATACTGCTATAAACATCGGGGTACACGTACCCTTCCAAATCTATATTTTTGTATCCTTTGGGTAAATACCTAGTAGTGCAATTGCTGGATCATAGGGTAGTTTTACTTTTAACTTTTTGAGGAACTTCCATACTGTTCTCCAGAGTAGCTGCACCAGTTTGCATTCCCACCAACAGTGCAAGAAGGATCCCCTTTCTCTGCATCCCCGCCAACACCTGTTGTTTCTTGTGTTGTTAATTTCAGTCATTCTGACAGGTGTGAGATGGTATCTCATCGTGGTTTTGATTTGTATTTCCCTGATGATGAGTGATGTTGCACATCGATGTCTTTCCAAAGTCTTCTTTGGAAAAGTGTCTTCTCATGTCTTCTGACCATTTCTTAACTATTTGTTTTTTGGATGTTGAGTTTGATAAGTTCTTTATAGGTTTTGGATACTATTCCTTTATCAGGTATGTCATTTGGAAATATCTTCTCCCATTCCATAGGCTGCCTTTTAGTTTTTGTTGATTATTTCTTTTGCTGTGCAGAAGCTTTCTATTTAATGAAGTTCCAATAGTTCATTTTTGCATTTGTTTCTCTTGCCTCTGGCAGCATGCCTAGAAAGAAGTTGCTACGGCCAAGGTCAAAGAGGTTGCTGCCTGTGTTCTCCTCCAGGATTTTGATAGTTTCTTGTCTCGCAATAAGGTCCTTCATCCATTTTGCATTTATTTTTTGTATGATGTAAGAAAGTGGCCCAGTTTCATTCCTCTTCATGTCACTGTCCAGTTTTCCCAACACCATTTGCTGAAGACTGTCTTTTTTACATTGGATATTCTTTCCTGCTTTGTCAAAGATGAGTTGACCATATAGTTGTGGGTCCATTTCTGAGTTTTCTATTTTGTTCCACTGATCTATGTTTCTGTTTGTGCCAGTACCATACTGTTTGATGACTACACCTTTGTAATACAGTTTGAAGTCTGGAATTGTGATGCCTCCCACTTGGCTTTTCTTTTTCAACATTGCTTTGGCTATTCAGGGTCTTTTTTGGTTCCATACAAATTTTAGGATTGCTTATTCTAGCTCTGTGAAAAATGCTGGTGGTATTTTTGGTGGGGATTGCATTAAATGTGCAGATTGCTTTCATAGTATAGACATTTTAATAATGTTGGTTCTTCCAATCCATGAGCATGGAATGTTTTTCCATTTCTTTGTGTCCTCTTCAATTTCTTTTATAAGTGTTCTATAGTTTTCAGAGTAGAGATCTTTTACCTCTTTGGTTCGATTCATCCCTAGGTATCTGATTTTTTGGGTGCAATTGCAAATGGAATCGATTCTTTGATTTCTTTTTCTGCTGCTTCATTATTGGTGTATAGAAATGCAACCAATTTCTCGGGGTGTCTGGGTGGCCCAGTCAGTTAAGCATCTGACTTCATTTCAGGTCCTGAACTTGCTGTTCATGGGTTTAAGCCCTGCATTGGGCTCTGTACTGACAGCTCAGAACTTGGAGTCTGCTTTGGATTCTGGGTCTCCCTCTCTCTCTGTTCCTCCCCCCATTCGTACTGTCTCTTTCTCTCTCTCTCTGTCAAAAATAAATAAAGGTTAAAAAAAAAGAAATGCAACCGATTTATGTACAATGATCTTATATCCTGCAACTTTGCTGAATTCATGTATCAGTTCTACCAAGTTTTTGGTGTAGTCTTTCAGGTTTTCTACACAGAGTAGTCTGCAAATAGGAAAGTTTGATTTCTTCCTTGCTGACCTAGATGCCTTTATATCTTTTTGTTGTCTGATTGCTAGCTAAGACTTCCAGTACTACGTTAAATAGTAATGGTGAGAATGGACATCTTTGTCTTATTCTCGACTGTAGGCGAAAGGCTCTCAGTTTTTCCCCATTGAGGATGATATTAGCTATGGTCTTAAGTATATAGCCTTTATGATGTTGATGTAGGTTCCACCTATCCTTACTTTGCTGAGGGTCTTTATCAAGAATGGATGCTATAATTTGTCAAATGCTTTTTCTGTGTCTATTGAGAGGATCATATGGTTCTTATCCTTTATTTTATTAAAGTGGTTGTATAGAATACCATTCTTATTGGGTCTTTAAAACATACTTGCTCTTGGGTGTCTGGGTGGTTCAGTAGGTTAGGCATCTCTAGATTTCAGCTCAGGTCATGATCTCAGGGTTGTGGGATCAAGCACTGCCTCAGGCTGTGCACTGAGCATGGAGCCTGTTTGGGGTTCTCTCTCTCCCTTTTCCTCTGCCCCTCCATCCCCCTAAAAAAAGCATACTTTCTCTGGTTTTAGTTCATACTATTATTTGTCTTATAATAAAGTAATACAATTAACTTTTTTTTGTTTAAAAATTAGAAAGGATATATATCATTTAGAGAAGAAGACCCAAGGGAGTGAGAAAAGATCTGAAAACTTAGAAATTCTAGTGAAGGGAGAATCCAAAGGTGAATAATGCTTATAAAGGAGAATTTTGGGTAAACTGACAACACTGGGATGTGAAAGTGGATTAAATTATTGTATCAATGATAAATTATATTGAGGTTGTTATCTGTACTGTGGTTATGTAGGATAATACTTCTAATCATAGGAAATATTTACTGAAGTATTTAGGAATCAACAACCATAATGTCTGCAACTTACTCTCAAATACTGTGTAAATGAAATCTTTGTTTGTATGTGTGCAATATTCTATGGCTATAGCCACTTCAAGCAGGCATAGAACCAGACAGGTATGATGCCCATGAGGTGCAGCAGGAGTCAGAACCATAAATAGAATGGGCTGGCACATGCGTTATGTCCAGTGAACAGGAGACCCAGAGAATTTTTTAATAGCATCTTAGATACTTTTAAATTGACTCTGAATATTCATTCTTCCTTTATTTCTTAGTAACTGAAGTGTAGATCTCAGCTGAACACTTGATAGGAGAATGTGTTTCCAGTCTTCCCTTGCATATCCCAGGGAAGCTAATTATATTTACTTGACAAAGGTATTCTTTCCAGAGGCCTCTGGAACTACTGAGAGCATTGTGGAAGATTCTGGAAACATAACAAAGCAGGTAAGAGCAAGATCCCATAAAACATAAGTCATTACTATTCATGTGGCCCTTTTTAAAATCTTTGTAATGAAGCCTGGAGACATTTAGTCTGTACTATAATAACAAAAAATAAAATGGTCAAACTCTTTGATGTGGCAGATATGTTTTATCCAAACTATCAGATTTGATATTGCTAATTGACTCTGACAATTCATTCTTCCTTTATTTCTTAGGACTAGAAGTGTGGATCTCAGTTGAACATTTGATAGAAAAATATATTTCCAAACTTTCCTTACAGCTATATTTAGCCACATAACTAACATTAAAGGTGGAAATTTTGTGTGAGATGTCTAGAAAGTCTTCTGAAAGAATATGGATATGATGGCTAGTGCTCCAACTGCCATCTTGGGACATGAAGCAACATGCAAAAGAAGGCCAGAAGAGCAAGATAGAAGGAGCCACGGTGTCTAGTGACCATGGTACACTACCAGTCCTGCATTCCCTGCATCCAAACTTCCAGAGAAATAACCTACTGAGTATTTAGGATCTTCTGTTATGGGCAACCGATTTAGCCCTAACTAATACAGAATTCTTTGCCATCACTAAATATGAAATGCTTTTATTTTTTACAACCACAAGGTTTTTCCTCATTTGGTCTGATTGGTCCTATGAGAAGCCAGGGAAACCTGACATAGATAGTGCTTTAGGATAAAGTTTTTCAGGCAGAGATGGATTGATTGTATTAGGTAGGGCATTTGCCTAAAACTGCTCTTGGGTCAACCAATTTACTCAGGTCTGACTTGAGGTTAGTTCATTATTATCATGTATTTCAAATCATTTTTTGTTTTGTCTTGTTTTCCTTCAATTTCTAAGGTAGAATAGTGTGATCTTTTACTCAGAGAAGTGTTAACACCAACAGCTGGACCATGGCTGGTTATTAATAATGATTAGAGTCTATAGCTATTTTCCATCAAATGCCCATGTTGGTATCAGTTGTAAATACTAAGAAAAGAGTTGCTGTAAATTGTACTGCTTCCTACCAGAGTAAATAGTTTCATATTTTTGGTCCCATTCATGCAGAAGCTTGGGAAAATCAAATGTCTTGGAATTGCAGTGCCTGCCTAGACAAGTGGCAGCCACCACTAGAAGAAATAGTGTTAGAAGAACCAAACTGGAAATGGGGATACCAGTTGCAGGTTTGCAGCAGGCTTTCTCTGGTTGTCAATAGATTCCAGTTTTCCCAGAAAGGTTATGTCTGGGTGAACACCCAAATTTATTTTCTATTTAATGATCTATCCCTTTTCAGTCATAAAATAAATAAAAGGAAGTCAGAGAGCCTACATCACTCCTTCTGAATCACCACTGATCCAAATGTCATTGGTGAGGATGTTAATTCAATATTTAAGTTAGGCAAAAATACTATTTAAATCCTACTTATCAGATTATGCTTTGGTGTACAAGAATTTAAATATCCCTGTGGTAGCACAGAAGAAAATAAACTTCTAATATTGCCATGTGAAAGCAAACTACTGCTGGGAATTCACATGTATTGTTCTTGGAAAAAATACCTTCACTTATGAATTAAGGGTAATTTAGAGATCTTCCTGAATAGAAACCACATTAAGCACAGCACTTGCCATAGTTGACAATTCCCTTCATTTTCCTGTATTCCCTAGATAAGGTCTCACATCGGGATACTGATGGCCAAACTGGAAAATAAATAGAGGGTTGTTGGGATGGATCACCACCCACTCATTTCCGTTTCTCTATCTCTACTTTCCAATTCCCCTGTCAGAGCCCCCACTTCCCCTGAAATCTGAAACTACTCCATATTTTTATTTTGGAGGTATGCATGGCTTCAGGCCTTCCCCTTTGACATAGTTACTTGCCAGTACTCTTCACTTTATGTATTCTAACCACTCAAGAGGCTTTCCTCCCCAAAAGATAAAAAATAATTGCAGTAATACACCCAGGAAGAGGGGGATCCATCTTAAAAAATTTATTTGGTCTTCTGTGTCAAACTCAAAATGTTAGCACAACCATTTAATTCAAGAATGTTTCCTCCATATCTTTCAATGGTCAATTAGTCCTCAACAGATCCAAGCTTCTTGGAATTACAATTAGTCCTGCAATTTCTGATATTCTTGAATATATTGTTTTTTCTTAAATACTTACATCCATATTTAGGACCTATGATTTCCCTAAAGAGGTGTGATTTTTTAGTATATCTGAAGGTAAAAGAAGATGAAGTCATTAGGCCAAGACTCTTTAAATTCAGAGGTGAGAATACATTTTAAACTTTTAACATAAAAAATTATAAGTAAGAATTAAATATTAAAACAGTGATGTTGTATTTATTTATTTATTTATTTATTAAAAAAATTTTTTTAACGTTTATTTATTTTTGAGACAGAGAAAGACAGAGCATGAACGGGGGAGGTTCAGAGAGAGAGGGAGACACAGAATCTGAAACAGGCTCCAGGCTCTGAGCCATCAGCACAGAGCCTGAGGCGGGGCTTGAACTCATGAACTGCGAGATCATGACCTGAGCCGAAGTCGGATGCTGAACCGACTGAGCCACCCAGGCGCCCCAACAGTGATGTTTTAAATATATAAACTTTAAATATCATTTCTTAATGTTTCAGTACAGAAAGAATTTCACCCTTAAGATTTCTGGCCTTACCCTGATGCTCTCTATTTTTTCTCTGTCCTAGAACCCTGGACTATTTAGGCAAAGTCTACCATGACTTTGGGTCTGGTTGCAGCACTTTAGTAGCTGTATGGTTCCTGAGAATATCATTTTCCAGTGCTGCATCAATATTGTCTGTAATCTTACTAACTCAAAACTACACTCACTTGGGATTTGAAATGCTGGTATTACAAAAGCAATTTGCCATATTCAGTCATGTTCTCTCTATTCAGACTAGGTAACTGACATGTAAGCAGAACAAGAGACTGACTACTTGAAGTCTTTCTCATTATCATTCTCAATAGTAGCCCTTCTCAATCAAAAGCTATATGAAGAGAATGACTGAAATCTTTAGAAAGAGCAAAGAAGTCAATTTCTTTGCACCTCAGTGAGAATCAAATTATATGGGTGATTGAGAAAATCTGTTCTGCTTATCTGTATAGCAGTGTAGAGATACTCTTTTCTGACTATCTTGGCTCCTTTTATAGTTTTCCTTGGCTGAGGTGTCCCAAATTTGGGCCATCATCAACTCCATTTACTTACTCTCTATATGTATAAAGTACTAATTTCCTCCTATGCATCCAACTCTTACAGAACCGTATTTAGGAGAGTGACCTTACTAAGATTCCCTAGGATTCTACTAACAAACTCTCCAGAAATCTGGCTAGCCACTAAAACTAGTCCTTGATAGTTATGGTTCATAGAGTCTCTGGTTTAAGCCAAGCAAACAAATCTACATGGATATGACTAGCTTGCTGCTTTTTCTCCTTCAAGGGATTTGCTTATCTCATTTATGCTACAGCTGATTGAGAATAAGTGTGTCTGCTGACAACTTTTCCTTTCTCATTAAGGCATGATGAGGTAGGTATCCAATATTCTCTATCAGAGATATACAAAGAAACAAGTATGTAAAAATTACAACAATAAAGCATAGAATGTTCAGACAAAAAAAACAATCGCATGTACTTATCCCATCTAGTTATGTTTGTTGTTTTTTTTTAATGTTTATTTATTTTTGAGAGAGAGACAGAGCACAAGCAGGGGAGGGGCAGAGAGAGAGGGAGACACAGAATCCAAAGCAGGCTCCAGGAACTGAGCTGTCAGCACAGAGCCCGACACAGGGCTGGAACTCACGAACTGTGAGATCATGACCTGAGCTGAAGTCAGAAGCTTAACTGACTGAGCCACCCAGGCGCCCGATATCTTTCTTTTTTTAATTTATTTATTTTTCAGAACAGAGTGAGAGAGCGAGTGAGGGAGGGGAAGAGAGACAGGGAAAGAGAAAATCCCAGGCAGGCACCACACTGTCAGTGAGGTGCCCGATGCAGGGCTCAGACTCACAAACCATGAGATCATGACCTAAGCTGAAGTCAGACACTTAACCGACTGAGGCACCCCTGCAACCTGCATCTAGTTATATCATAAATCATCCCTATCTTGAGAAAATAGAATAGCCTAATCCGTCTTTCTTAATTATATCTTAATAGTTTACTAAGTCCATGGGCTCAGAGTTGAAGGAAGAACTGTCACATACTAGATGGCCAAGAAAATCCCCTTGGTTTGCTGAGGCAGGGGTATAAGGTTACCTAGGTTGCTAGGAGCCTATGTCTCCAATATAAAATCTGAACGAAGTAATTAATAAATAGAATAGGAGCCAACTCTCAGTTTAAATTTATTATGCTTCAGTCGCTTGCAAAGCTGAGTGGGAAGGGGTAACTTGGATCTGTGGCCAACATGTGGTTCTCCTAATACTCCTCTTAAGTCTAGATCTTGGGATCCATATGCAGGAAGAAGTGAAACTACAGAGCATCCTGAGTATATTCAGGTATTGAGACTTAAAGAAGACAGCAGATACTGTCTTAACCCGGGAATAAAGAGAGAAATCTACCAGGGTGGGCCATGGTTTTCAACATGCTAAATCTACCCATTGACAACCAGGCTCTTGTCAAGACTGTATGCTCCTTTTGATGGAGAAAGTAACAAAGAAAGTGGAGAGAGAGAGAGATCAGAAGTATTTTACCAATTCTGATTCCTCTTGGGCAGTGGGGTGGGAATTTTCCCCCATCTACAGAAATGTGAGATGTGTGGCACTAAATCATCTTCCCATAAAAGAAGAACAAAGCAGAGTGTCAAAAGCCAAGGAGTTAAGAAACTGAAAATGTCAAGTGGTTTGAGATGCAACCTAAGAGAAACACAATGATACCAGAGGCCAATTCTATTGGATGTTGGCAGCACACCCATTGGCTTGAGAGAAAGTTTGTAAAAAATGGCCATTGCCAAATCGAAGTAAAAGTCTTGGTGGTGGTGTCTTTTGGTTTTGGATTTTTTTTTTCCAGGCATTGAATAATTTATTTTGTTATAGTTATAGTTGGGTATTTCAAAACATCCTGAATAGCAGGTTAAGAAGAGAGAATGGAGTAAATGCTTGAAGGCAGGAATTTTGTTAGTCATGCCTTTATTTGTTAAAGAGAAGAATGTAAGCCCTCGCCAGGCATGTGTCTTAGGGTTGTGGAGTGGCAAGTGGGTGGAATTTTTCAAGTATTAGCAGGTGTTCATTTGGTTGTGCAGTCAGAAACCTCTCCTATTTTTTCTTTCAATTATATTGAGATAAAATTGGCTTATAACATTGCATTAACTTAAGGTGTACAATGTAATAATTTGATATATGTACATATTGTGAAATTATTATCACAATTAGTTAACATCTATCATCTCACATAGTTATAAATTTTTTTCTTGTGGTAAGAACTTTTAAAATCTACTCTCAGCAAGGGCTC